>NC_080588.1:55167857-55472142 GCF_029962835.1 Magnolia sinica
GTCACCATATTCCCCTTCACCTTCGTCTACCTCGCTAGCGTAATCAATCAACTCTTTATCCTCAAAATTATCTTCTTTAAGAGTTTTAGTAGGTGAATCCTTCACCTCGGTCATAACAAGAAAAGTTTGCATACTCTTCCTCAAATAACTCTTCCATCTCCTAAACCACCTTAGGACCATTGTTTCCCGAAGTCCCTTGACCATTCGTTTTAGTGATCGTGGGAGGATGCTAGGATCTTTCGTGCATGGTATTACACTGGAAGGGTTGGAGTTCCCAGTAGTGAGACAGAGAGGTGGGTACTCGTGCAGCTTGGAAATTATTGCATTTGGCCATCATTCTTTTATTATGCTCCATTGCAATGATGGGCTATCCATTGTTTGGCGGTTCTCCACAAGGTTGAAATCATAGATTGTTGCATGCAAGGTGTTCCGTATCCGTTATGATCCGGTCATAAAGGTCGATACATATAAGTAATGGTCATGACTGTTACACGATACAGGGATGAAACGGGGGGTTGGTTTTTTGATATCGGGTTGGTCCTTACAGGGCATAACGATCAGTACCCCCATAACAATTTTTTTTTAAAAAACTACTTTTTTCTATTTAAATCCATTTTTCCACTTTTATCATTCCAAAATCTTTCCTAGATTATTCTATAGCAAATTTCAACTACTCTTACTTATGTTTTTCGGATTAAAACCATAGATTAAAGTGATTTGGGAGAACAGAAGCTCTGAGGGCCCTTTTAAAATATATATATATATCGAAAAAAGTGGCATTTGTCTTTTTTTTTTCCCGATTTCTAGTTCTCATGCTTGATTGTGATGTGTAAATATTAGAGACACATAACCATGTTCATAAATTCACCAGACAACTAAATACAACACTCATACTAAAGAGTGGACCGTACACTACCATAAACATGGTTTTTTTTAAATATAAAAAAAAAAAAAATTTGAATACATATTTAGAATATTTACATTATTTTGGAATTTCTCAAAAAATTAAGAATTTTTTGGGCAAATTTTTTTTCCTACCATTACGGGGGTCATAACGGTCATTACACCCCCCGTATCGATAATGGTGGTGAGTGTTAAAACCACCGTTACTACCACAGAATACCTTGGTTGTGTGTATTCCTCAATGGATTGTCTTATGCAAGGAGGTCCTAATATAAAATGGTCTCCTAGTCTCTGTTTAACATCATCTCAAGTGTCCACTAAGGGAAGGCCACTATGATGCAAGTCATCATTAACCACAGCTCATAAGTAAACAATTTTAACATCAAGGTTACACAAACACAGTTTTATTGTCTTAGACATCTTGTGGAAATGGAAATAACTTTCCATTAACCTCACACAATTTATGAAAACATATCAATATTACCATCATAACCTTTTATCTTTATTTTCACGCATTTAGCTAGGTCTTTGGCATGGAGACTTTGTCCTCCCTCAAGATGATTTGGACAATCTTGCTAAGGAAAAATGGCTATTCCCAGAACGGTAGATAGTATGGTTCTTAAATCCCCAGGTGATCTTAATAGTCACTATATGTTATTTTTCTCCAGTGTACAAGGCTCAAATTGTTTTGGAAGTTATCTTGATTCTAAAAATCCCTCAAGATTGTTTTCCAGTGTTTTGAGGTCAAAAGTGCATCTCCTACTATTCCATAGCAATCACCCAGCCTTCTAGGCCACTCATCTGCTTTGCCAAATGATTACCTAGGTCAATCATCTAGTTTGTGAACATTTTAATAATTTGTTGCTTGTGTCCCATCACATCATTCTAGCATTCATTCGCCATTTCAAAGACTAACAACTCATGGCATTTTCGACACCCGACTTTAGATTGACCTTAAATTGGAAATTCAAACTTAAATTGATGAAATTTCCAATGAATTTGGATAATATGTGGTTCACAAGTCCATTGGATGGCACATATTGATTTTAGAATGGAACCCACTGGCAAACAAGTAAATTTTATTCGCTTGGCAATGCGCAACAAGCGCAACAAAATTCTGGAAGCAATATCTCCCTCGTTTTAAATCGGATTTTGATGATCTTAGGATTGACCATATAGTACTCGAAAAAAAAAACTATACACTGGCAATAAAATCTCTTTGATCAAGCACTAACAACTTGAGATATGGGCCACATACGTGAATGGTGTCCTGCTATCCAAATAGTGTTGGGCCGAATGTTTTGGCCATGATTTAGATGATGATAGTGCATGGTTCGCATGATCCTCCTTGATACCATCATGTTGGCATCAAAAGAGCTTCCATCGGTACCAAGATCTCATGATTTGGATTCATGTGTGAGGAGATCTGTGATTTGCATCTATATGAAGGGTCCTGCATGATTCTACAATCCTTGTTTTTACAGTTTTGCCATTTATAGAAAAATCTAAATTTAAACTGGATTTTCTTTCTAATTTAGAAAAAGATTAGAGAGCTTAAACATTTATTAACTTTTGAAACCCTACAACCCAAATTTAAACGGAAAAAAAAAAAAAAAAAAAAAAAAATGCTAAGAATTTCATCAATGCAATGAAAAGACTAAATCAAAACACGACCCCAATTTGGAAATTGTTGAGAAGCTTCACAAGATTCTTCTCTAACAAACCACATCCTTGATCCTAAGCAATTACAATCTCGTCCTTGCATCCTAAGATTAAGATTTTACCAACATTTTAAACGGCTACCCTTTCTTATGCCGCCTTTGTTCACCTTTTTTGCAGAAATGTCAATCTAGAGCTCTATAAATAGTTAAAAATTCTACAAAAGGAGGGGGCCCTTTTATGCTGGAAATTCTCATGTGATGAGACCCCCCTCAATTACACAAGAAGAGAGAAGAAAGAAAGAGAGACAGAAATGGTAAGAAGAAGAAAGAAGAAAGAGAGTAAGGCACCATCAAAGTAATTCAATCGGAGATTCTGCTCTAGTAGTTGAAATTAAAAAAGATCTAGAGAACATTCAACTGCAATCAGGGTGTTCGAAAACGGTTACGTTTTGGCCGTAACGGCCGATACGTAACGATAACGACTGTGACCGTTACGCTTTACGGGGTCGTAACAGCCACCCCCTCTTTTTTGTACCCATAACGGTTGTTACGGGGCCCGTAACGGCCGTTACGGTACCGTAACAACTGTTACTGGCCTAAAGAAAATAGGGAGGGAAAAAAAAAAAACATACCTTGTTTTTCTTTCTTTCTTTCTTCTTCTCCTTCTTCTTCTCGGGCTACGACTACGGCTGCAGCTGCGGCCCTACTCCCCTCTCGTTTTCTCCTTGTTCTTCTTCTTCTTCTCGGGCTGCAGCAACAGCTGCAGTTGCGGCTCTCGTTTTCCCTTTCTTTCCCTCTCGTTTTCTTCTTCTCTCATTTTCCCTTTCTTTCCCTCTCATTTTTTCTTTTTCCCTCTCATTTCTCTCTCCCTCTTTCTTGGTCTGGAAAAAAAACAAAAAAAACCATGCACCTTATTTTTTTAAGTGGTCAGTGGCGCACGCCGCTTAGTGCACTTGCACTGTTTTAGTGCATGCGGCCCACCTTGATTTATGTATTGTAATATATATCCATGCCACCCATCAGTTTTTCCTAATCATTTCAACATACGGTCCCTAAAATGATGCAGATCCATATCTCAAGTGGACCGCACAATAGGATTGCATGCCCACTGTTAAAAACTTATTATGGCCCACTGTAATGTTTATTTACCATCGAAACTACTGATAAGGTTGCATGGACCTGGATCAAGGAAAACAAAAGTCGCAGCTTAAAAATAAAATAATAATAATAATAAAAGTTTTAATTGTGGGAATTCAATCCCTACTGTGTGCTCCACCAAAGATTTGGATTTGCCTCATTTTTTGGACCATGCCCTAAAATGAGTTGGCAAAAAGGATGGACAGCATGGATTTACAACAAATGCATCAAGGATTCAAGGTGGGTCCCATGTTCAGGGCGTCATTCACTAGCGGTCCACCTAAGGTTTAAATTTGCTTGTTTTTTTAGATCATGCTTTAAAATGAGCTGGCAAAATAGATTGATGACACGGATATACAAATACATTAAGGTGGACCCCAATTTCAAGGCCTCACCCACTAGTGGTCCACCTTAGATATGGATCTACCTCATTTTTGGACCATGCCTTAAAATGATTTGATAAAACGGATGGATGTCATTGATATACAATACATACATCGTGGTGGGCCCTATGTATATGGCCGTAAAAATTGTCCATGAGGAATACATTAACTCAAAATTAATAAATTAAATTATGGCACTATTGTTGCCATGTCACAATTCCAAAATTAAATTATTTAAATGATTTTCACCATTAATTTGCAAACACTTGTTTTTCTGAAATAGGATCATTTGATATTTTTCATTCTTCACTGTTCAATAAATATCCACCAATCCATTAGTGAGATAAGTGCCAATAGATTGCATGAATTTAACATTGATTAGGGGCATCAAATGGTCCACCAAATCAGCTCTAGATCGACAATACTATTTACTTGAATATAATTTCAATTTTTTTCTTAAGATTTATTGGGAAAAATTATATTAATTTGTTAGATATCTGAATTATATAACTGGACATAAAAGTCCCTAAATTGTATGTTGAAATAAAATGTACACAAGTCACAAGGTATGTAATACACCAATACCTACAAATATGAGATATTTTGGTATTAGATTCATTCTAATTAATTCATATTGATATTATATAGTTAGATAATTAAATATAAAAGATCTATAGCTAATACTAGGTCGTCAAGTTCATAAATTCATTAGGCAGTCCGATACAACTTCTCACCAAAGAGTGGACCGTTACACCACCATAAACATGTTCCAAATTATAAATGAATATATATTTGGAATATTTAGAATATTCCGAATTTAATGGATAGTTTTCCATAATTTTTTGACGAAAAAAAAAAAAATTGCACCGTTACGGGACCTGTATCGGCCGTTACGGCCCCGTATCGGCCGATACGGGGCGTATCCGTATAGGTAACGGTGGGCACCGTTATGCCCACCGATACCGATACGGAATACCTTGGTTGCAATTCATCCAAATTCAAGGCCATAGGGGGAGAATTTTCAATTCAACTATCATTTGTTTTGTTTCTCATACTTACATTGTATCATTGTATTTAAATTTTAGTGAAATTTTGATTTGATCATTTGATCTTGCATATTTTTATTGGAGACCGAGAAATCGGGTGAAGGATGGTATCCCTTCTTCCTTCATAACCAGATCCCTTATTACAAAAATCTTTAGTTGATCAGAGTGATTGGAGTCATTTTTCACTATTTCATCTAGTTCTAGCACTCTACACAATCTCACACCTAAGAGCTAGCGACTCCTGGTATTTGATGGTTTGAGCCAATCCACATTATTGGGATCAACTACATGAATCATTTTATGTCATTCCACCCTATCAAGGGCCATAAGTTCAAACCATAGATCTTGAACTCTTTTCTTACTACCTCCACCCACATTCTTTCGGGCCTTCCCATTGTCCTTTTAAAGCCTTTGAGTTGTACCAACTCACTCCTAACCAATGCAATTCTTGTTCTGCATTGCATATGACCAAACCATCCAAGTTTGCTTTCCCTCATTTTATTACCTATTGGTGATGCTACTAAATTCCCTCAAATGCATTCATTTCTAATTTTATCCTTCCTTCTCTTGCCACTCATCCATGTCAACACCCTCATTTCAGCTACTCATCCTATGAACATGTTGTTCCTTAACAGCCCAACATGTTGTCTCATAAGGAGTGGCTGCTCTTATAGCCATCCTATAAATTTTCCCTTTTAATTTGAGTGGTACACAACGATCACATAAAACTCCACAGGCATAGGCACATCTCCATTTCTTCCACCCCACTTGGATTCTATGGGCAACATCCTTCTCAAAATCCACACTCATGAATTATCAACCCAAGATAATGAAAGTGGTCATTTTGGGAAACTTCTTGGTCAGAAATCTTAACTAATTCCTCATTCCCACTTCTATTGTTACTAAAATTACATTTCATATACTTTGTTTTAGTCTGACTAATTTTAAATCCTTTAGATTCTAAAGCACCCCTCCAAAATCTTGTCTTGTCAATCAAAACTATGTCATCTACAAACAATATACACCAAGGGATACATGGATCTGGAATACAGGACATTTCAAAATCCAATGATAGATCTGAAATGCAGATTTGGACATGTCCAACAGCAAATCAGACCACAGATATGACCAAAGAACACTTTCCGACAGTGAATCACAAAACATAGATCGCATATTTCAGTAGATATTAACATGGATACAAAATGCGTCCAGCAGCAAAACACAGCTCGAACGACGAAATGCTTTCAACAGCAAAATGTAGATGAGTATAAAAAACCGATCTGAATGCAAATTTGGAACACAGAATGTGTCCAAAAACAGATCAAACACAGATATTAACACAAAATGCCTGTAGGCTATAATAAATCTGGAAAGCTAACATCCCTGATCACATAACCAAACACACCAAGAGGACGAAAGCTTCCAATTGGCAGATCCAAGATACTCTTTAAAAAAAATTGCTCCAATTATCATGTCCAAAACATAAATCTGATCCAAGGGCTACCGTGAGAGAGAGAGAGAGAGAGAGAGAGAGAGAGAGAGAGAGAGAGAGCTGCACTGGCTAGAAAAGTGATTTGGTACAACGATGGCTCTGAAAGGGCAAGGGGAAGACCCAAAAGGATGTGGGTGGAGGTAGTAAGAAAAGACTTGAGGACCGTAGCTGCACTGGCTAGAAGAGTGATTTCGTACAACGATGGCTCTAAAAGGGCAAGAGGAAGGCCCAAAGGGATGTGGGTGGAGGTAGTAAGAAAAGACTTGAGGACCTATGGTCTAACTGAAATTATGGCCCTTGATGGAGTGGAATGGCGGAACAGGATTCATGTAGCTGGTCCCAATTAGTTGGGATAAGGCTTGGATGATGATGATGGTGATGATCTAAGGGATGAAATGTATGTAGATACATAGATCCACTAATAATGACAGGGTTGTAACTTGTAAGATGGAGTTCTGAAAGTTGATTTTGGTTTGAATGTTGTAGACCGAAGGTGGGGAAGTTGCGCAACTGAGATTTGTGAGGGTTGGATGGGCTGGTGTTTAAGGTGAAGGGGTAGATCTAAGAGTTTAAAGTATGATTGGTCAAGATTTTGGGTACATCTAAAGTTCGGAACTAGGTTAGGGGTTTAGCTTGAAGATCTGAGTTCTTATAGTCATATATTTGAGATTTGTTTTGGTAGAAGGTTCAATTTTTTTATTATTTAGTGTTCTAGATTTAAAAGTTGGGGCATGTACGGTGACGATATAGACTAGATCTAAGGGTTTTGTGGCTAGGATTAAAGTTGGAGAATGTAGATAAAGGGTTTTGGGGGTTGAGTGGTGAAGATCCTAGGGCAAGGGCTATAGATAGGGTTTTAGGGTGCGACAGCTAGGGGGTTGCAGCTAGGATTTTTTAGGGTAAGGGAGGTAGCTAGGGTTTTAGGATGGAAGGGAGTGGCAATTACGGTTGTGGAATAGAAAGGGAATGGGGGCTAGGGTTTTAAGAATGTAGGGTCTAGAAGGGTAACCAAAAAAGAAAAAAGAAAGGAAAATATGAGAAGAGGAGAGCTGGAAAGAGAAGAAAGAAGAAAGAGATCATCATCAATTCCCAAGAGCAAAAGTTTCCCTCAAACTAAGGGTGGCAAGGGTGGCAACGGGTAAGGTTCAGGTCGGATTGGGGTTAGCCCGAGCCCGAAGCATTTACTACACAGGCCAAGAACTTTCGCCCAAATCCAACTCACAACCCATTACCCAATGGCCCAACGCGACCCACTTAAAATTCATCAAACCCAAGGCCGACCTGCCTCAACCCATGCCAAGCTTAACCAACCTTATGTTACTAGGAATGACCCAACTCAGGTTTAAGAATGGAATATGGGATGGAATATGGGACTCAAGGCATGCCTAGCCTGACCCAATTAGTGAATGCATAGATGCATACACAATTGTATATGATAATGTATGTGTGTATACTAATCTTCTACTATTTTGATTTGTGTTATGGGTCAAGTAGGGTTCATTTATACTAGCCCATCAATAGCTTATATGGGTGGGTTGGTTGGGCAGGGTTCAACCAAGCCTGACCCATTTATTTAATGGGCCACATTTCTAGACCAACCTTGACCAGCTACCCACTAAGCTTGGTCCATCCCGCCTCAAAAGCAGGTCAGGCCAATTGGCCAGAGTGACATCCTGACCCCTTCCCTTGCCACCCAAAATTAACAAACATGGTGTAAGCCCGAACACCAGGTTGCTTCAAATTGAGAATTTCGAGATATGATTTCACAGCCAGAACATTGAGGCTGTTTTGAATCAACTTTAAAAATCCAGATTTGGGAGAACTTTTATGAATTTCATGAACGTTCACAGAAGAAATAAAGATGGATGATAGTCGAAAAACTCCCTAGCAGTGAATTTTCAGTGAAGATCTAGTAATGCATGCTTAGATTAGGGCCAATACATTGCCTCCTTGTTCAAAGTATTTCGTCATGGTATCTTTTGACCTGTTTGTTAGAGTGGCCAGTGACAAGAGGCTGTGTCCATTACATGAAAGCTCTACTCAAAACACGGTCCATGTCCAAGGAAACTTTCTAGCATCCAGCATTCGAATTATCTCCGATATCATCTTTATCTCTAGCTCAGTGATACTGATAACACTGCTAGTATCAGAAATTCTAGGTATTAGCAATGTATCGCTAAGTATCGCCAAAGTATGAATATCGCCAATGTAATTGCCAATATTTTCAACTACGTAAATTCCGGATGTCGCTTGTATTGCCAATGTATCGCCAATATTTTCGACTATGTAAATTCTAGGTAATGCCTGTATCATAAGTGTATCAACAATATTTCAATAATATCACCAACGTATTGATATCATCAAATTTTTGTTTATTACAAAAAAATTTATTTCATTTTTTTCTCATGGGCACATGGTTGCATGTAGTGTTCAATTTGTCATTGATAATATTGATAATATCTCGCTATTATCGATATCGCAAAACGCGAGATATTGAGACCACAATCTTTCGTTTCCTTTCCAATTGTTGATGATTTTACGTGTTGTTGATATTTTGCAATATCGATGGATATTTGGATGGAAGGTTGGATGGTCAAATAGACCGAATGGGATGGTTGGACTGATTTCTTACAACAATACATGCTTTTAAGGCCTTATGAAAACTTGTTACATATGCATTCTTTTTGCCATTTTTGTAATTTCTAAATATGCCAATATGTACATTTTAACATCTCCTGAAGTTTCACTGAAAATTCCATCATTTTTCCCATGTTTCCCCGCATTTCTTCACCAAATTAGACTAATTAATCATGAAATATCATGGCATTTCATGATATTTGGTGCGACCAAACGCACCCTTAGCCAATGAAGAACTACCGAAACCATCAAGCTTTACGTGAATTGGGGTCAGCTCAGTGTTTTAAATAGTGTAGTGTATTGCGTAGTATTCGACCCTCTATAGCGTGTAGCATAAGTTACATGATACTTCTATTTTTTTAAGTTAAAAAAGGAGGAAATATGATAAACAGTAAGAAAAAGAAAAAGAAAAAAAAAAGTGAAAAAAAGAGCCTATGTTTTAAATGGCTTTGTGGATCAAGAGAATCAAAAGAAAGGGTTCGAGGGACCGAAGGGGTGTGCATGTCGAAAGAGGGCTTTCGAAACCCTTCTGTTTTAAAAGATTTCTTATAATGTGAGTTTCATACCATTGACATTATTTCGCAAGTTCTCAATCGTACACATGGAGGCCCCTTTATAGATGGTTAAGATTGTTTGATATGGGTGTGCACGTACATAATCTCCATCTACATAAGGCCCACTATTTGGATGAACTGGATAGCTCTGCATCATTGCCACATGTGAGAAAGATGGGTCGCCAACCACTTTACAACATGACTTAAAATAACATATTAAAATTGTTTCTTAAAATAATTTAAAAAATTAAGAAAAAAAAATATTTTGAAAAGTGTGTAGCATACGCTACGTAGGCAACATGCTATGTACACTATAGGCAAAAACGCTATTTAGGCACGTTACATAGCGTTGACGCTATGCATGTTATTTAAAACATTGGGTCAGCTACATGAATCATGTTCCGCCACTCCACTAGTTATCAAGAACCATGTCCTCAGCTGAACCTTATATCATCAAATCTTTTCTAACTACCTCCACCCACATCCTTTTGAGCCTTCTGCTTGCCCTTTTTATCAAGGTGTTCCGTAACGGTAAAGGTGGCCATAACGGCCACCTCTGTTACCTTTACGAAACAGGGCATAACGGCCGTTACGGCCCCATAACGGCCGTTACGGTCTCTCTTTTTTATTTTTTTAAATTTATTGAAAAAAGCCCCAAAAAACCTGTATCTGCCCTGTAATGTTGATTAAAAAGTATGAAAAACATGTATATGTCCTGTAATAGACCATTATAGGGCTATTATGGCCTTTATAGGGGATATAACGTGCCGTTAACAGCAATTACGGGTCATTTTTTTCCACAACAACTGTTATGGCCATTACGACCCCGTAACGTATAACGCTTGCCACTATTACCTTTACGTAATGACCTTTACGACACGCCATGCTTTTTATAGGCTCCAACTTGAACCAACTCACTCCTAATTGGAGTAGTTCTTGGTTCCTGATGCACATGATCAAGCCATCCAAGTCCACTTTCCCTCTTATTACCTATTGTGTCCATTCATGCACCCTCAAATGCCATTCGTTTCTAATTTTGTCCTTCCTTGTCTTGCCACTCATCCACCTCAACATGCTCATTTTGGCTTGGCTCCAGAGCCCTGACAACCAGGGGAGAATGCTCAAATTGTTATACATGTCCTTATTTTTTTTAAGTTTTTGACAGTGATGATGAAGGAATGGCCCCTGATTTCTAATGACCCGAGGGAGAGGACCCTGTGTTTTCTCTCCCGCTAGTGTGGATTTATTAAACCCTCCCATTCGTGTGGGTGTATGCTTTAATGACCCCATGTGACCAATCTTCTTTGTTGACCATTTTTAGTCCAGGTCACTGAGCGACTTTGGCCATCTAGCATTAGTGGTTATCCCCTCCCTAGACTCTCCCCTATACGTCCTTTGGAGAGGAATTTTCCCTGAGCCCTCTATTATAAAGGAGGTTACTCTAATGAATGAAGCCCTATATATCCCTCCCCTTCAGACATCTCTCCATCCAAGTCGTCCTCAAGGTCTCTTTTGGAGGTTCTAAAAGGTTTGGTCATGGACCTCGCAGTCGTTAGAGGAAGAGGTGGATCCAAGAGGCCATTTCTCATGTGGGTCGTCTCCTTCGGGTGGTTTTCAAAGACAGGGATGAGGATTATGTGGCCATCTTCCAGCTAGTGGAAGAGAGGTATTCGTATGGAATCCAGTGGGATCCTCGGGGCAATGTCCAAGGGTTGTTGGGAGTTGATCAACATGGGCATTGATCAGCTAGGCATGGTTGATGCCATTCCGAGAAGCGACTGGGCAAGAGGTTAGACTTATAGTAGTTATTAAATGAAGATTCTTAGCTAAAATGTCTGAGGGCTTGCGTGCCCCCATAAATGCACCCCAGTTAAAGATGTTTGTAAGCAGTTTAAAACCCGCCTTGTTGTTCTTCAAGAAACCAAGCTTCAGTCTTTCGGTCAGGTCATGGTTGAGTCTATCTAAGGGCATGAGGGAGTGGATTGGGTCTCTCTTAATGCAATTGGGTTTGTTGGTGCCATCCTCATCCTTTGGGATTCAAACCTATGGGTCAAGGAAGATTCCTGGTGGGGTCATTTTTTTTCCATTTCAATGGTATTTAATGAAGTTTCTTCTAGGTGTCGTTGTTTTTTTTTTTTTTGGAATTTACGGCCAAACCTTCTAGTCCTTCATCCTTTTCTTTGGGAGGAGCTCTTTGTGCTATTAGCAGCTGGTTGCTTCCTTGGTGTGTTGTCGGGGACTTTGACATGGTCCATTTCGCACATGAGAAGCTCCATGAAGGCCTTATGACCCGTAACATGTAGGGGTTCTCCGATTGGATCCAGAAGCATGAGCTTGTTGATCTCTCCTCACGTGTAGTCAAATTTACCTTGTCAAACAGCCAAGCAAAGCTCACCATGTCCGGGTGGGATTGATTCTTAGTTTCTCCATATTGGTTGATCCATTTTCCTTTGGCTCATTAGAAAGGGTCTTCCTAAGCCTATCTAGGATCATTGCCATTTGCTTTTGGAGACTGATGAAATCGACTAGGGCCCTAAACCTTTTCATTTCGAATTGCCTTGGCTCGAGGTGGGGGCTTTTAGTCTCTAGTATCAGATTAGTGATCTTCCTTTGAGATTGCAAGTGGAGTTGGATTTAAGCTATTTCAGAAAATGAAGCTGCTTAAGGCAAAGCTAAAGACTTGGCATGGTGAAGTTTTCGGGCAAAGGGAGCATGAAATGAACTCCATTCTTCTCGAAATCCAAGCCCTAGGCATCAAGAAGGATGATGGCCCACTGTCAAAATTTGATAAAGTCTTGAAAGATAAGCTCTCTTTCGACTATAGCTCTATGCTAACGGAGGAGATAACATGACATCAACACTCTAGGGCAACCCAACAGAAAAAGGAGACAAAAATACCAAGCATTTTCGTGGGATTGACGATGCCAGAGCTAGGGCCAACTGTATCTCCTCCCTTGCTATTAATGGTTTTAAACTTGGAAGATAAAAAGTCTTTATCTCTAATGTTGTTGTTGCCTCCTACTCGAATCTGCTTTCGAACGAGGACTAGTCGCCACCAACTCTCAACATTTTGGTAATTGATAGCATCTCCCTGGAGGAGACAGATTCTCTCGAGTTGCCTCCTCTAGAAGAGGAGATTAAAGAAGTTGTTTCTAACCTAGCTTGGGATAAGGCCTTGGATCTAGACGGGTTCCCTCCAGCTTTCTTTCAAAAAATTTAGGTTCTTATCAAGCCATATCTATTAGATTTTGTGAATGAATTCATCACCTTTGGTCGCATTTTACCTGAGATGGACAGCTCCTTTCTTGCCCTCAACCCGAAGATTGAAGGCATTGTTAGTCTGTTGGACTTTAGACCTATCAGTCTTATCGGTAGCCCATATAAAATTTTAGCCAAGATTTTGAGCTAGAGGGTAGGGGTTGTTCTCCCAAAGTAATTTCTCCTTTTCAAAGCGTTGTTTTATTTATAGAAGAAATTCTCGACAATAGCTTGATAGCTCATGAATGCTTGGATTATATGTTGGCCTGTTGGGAAGAATTGGGTGTGGTATCAAATGGAGAAGATGGATCAAGGCATGTGTCTCCTCGACCAAATTTTCAGTTCTCAGCAATGGCTCCCTTTTTGGCTTCTTCAAAGCTTCAAGGGGCCTTTGGCAAATGGATCCCCTCTCCTCATTTTTATTTATCATTGTCTTAGAAGCTCTCTGTCGGATGTTAGTTCGGGGTAAATGTGTGGGTTTGTTCAAAAGTTTCAAAGTTCATAGTATTTCCGATCATGTCAGTCACTTGCAATTCGCAGATACACTCATTTTGTGTGAAGATGATAGATATATGGAAGACAATCTCAGAAAAATTGTCAGATGCTGAGAGGTGGTGTCAGGTCTCAAGGTCAATCTGGATAAAAGTGAAAATGCTTGTAATTCATGTGCCTCTACCTGAGGTCACTCGATTAGCCAAAATCTTTGGTTGTTAAGCTAATTCTCTTCCTTCCTCATTCTTGGGTTTCTCACTGTTATGTTGGAAAGCTTGTTAAACACGTATGGATAATGACATCGCGAGGCTGGAAAGAAAGCTCTCTCCTTAGAAAAGCAAATTTCTTTCACTAGGGGACAAAATCACCCTAATTAAGGCGTCCATATTCAATCTTCCTTTGTATTTTATGTCCCTTTTTCGTTACCCTTCTCTAGTCCTCTCTTGAATTGACAAGCTAAGGAGAGAGATCCTCTAGCATGGTGGAGCAATCTTAGGTAAGTTTCACCTCTTGAGCTCAATAGAGGTGTGTGAGCCCTATTTTGAGGGGGCGTTGGGATTAAGCGGCTTGATGAGGTTAATTCAGTTTTATTAGGTAAATGGGTTTGGATATTCAGGGCGGATGATGGAAACTTATGGAAGTCCATTGTAGTTGGTAAATACGGCTCTTTGCCTATGGGGTGGTAGACCAGTGATTCCTCCTTGTATCACGCTTCCTACATTTGGAAGGCTATAGCGAGGATTGCCCCCAAGGTCTTTGAAGGGATGCACTTCTCAGTTTGAGATGGAGTTTGGGTGAGGTTCTGGAATGATGTCCGGCGCAGGGAATCCACCCCTTAGATTGGATTTCCCTAGGCTGGTTGGGTTGTATCCCATCATTGATGTCCCGGTTGCCTGTTGTTATTTCCCCTCAGGAAATGGGGTGTTTGGGCCTCTCCTTGCCAAAGAAACCTCTCGGATGATGAGATTGAAGACCCAATGCACCTTCTTTCCCAGTTGTAGGGGATTCAACCTAATCCAGTTGTGAATGACACCTTAGTTTGGTTTTTTGATAAGTCTAGCTTTTTTCGATGAGATATTTCTTCCCTCTAATCTCTTGATTTATGGTCCAAACTCCTTGCAATCATAAGGGTGTTGTTTGGTTTTATGGCACTCCTAAAGTCTCGGCTTTTGTGTGGCTACCGAAAGGAACATGATTTTGACCATGGATAATCTTGACAAAAGGGCTATGGTCTTGCCCAACATCTATCTGCTCTATTGCAAGGATCTGGAATTTGTTAACCACCTCCTCATTCATTGCCTCATTGCAAGTGAAGTTGGCACAAACATTATCCTATTGCTCTACTCGGTATTGGGTGATGCCTAATTCCATTGTTGATCTATTTCACTCATGGGCATGAGGGTGGTCCGAGAGGCAAGAAATCAGTGAGATGAAAAGTTTGGCTTCTTGCAATTATTTGATCTCTTTGGGGCAAGGGGAATAACCGTTGCTTACAGAACAGGAGATGTTCTTCTCAAAGGGTCGCTGACAGGGTTTTTCAATATTAAGGATTGGATTGGGTGCATTAATTAGCTGATTGTATTTTTTATTTGTATAAGGGGCAAACCACCACTTTTTTCTCCATTTTTTCATCTTTTTTTTTTAAAAACATTTAACGGGCCATAATCCTTCAAATCATGTTTGATTTGTGTTCAATTAGGCGTATTTAGTCAACTCTCAACAGGTCAAGCTGACATTGCCCAATAAATGGCATACTTAAGAAATAACGTCACACCATCAAATACATGTCCAAAACCAAAAAAGAACACATATTTGGGATCCTCGCATTTTTAAGAATTCACCATTAATTTGTCCCCCACCCCCCAACACACACACACACAAAAAGAATCTAGTTGTTGCAAGCCATCGGCTCATACAACACATTGTACAAACTCATCGATACCTTTCTATAATACCTTGGTCATCCTCAGTCAGAAGATATATAGCATCCTTTTCTATCAATAACAAAGAGAATTTAGGTCCTGACTCCGAAGAAGTGGGGCCCCAGGCTTGGCAATCCAGACTTTAATTCTAGCGGACCTACATAGATGTGTCATGCCTCAAAATATCCTCAAATGGGGTTACAGCCGTTACGTAACAATAACGGTGGTTCTCATTACACATTACGAGGCCATAACGGCTGTTATGGGGAAAAAAAAAAGGCCCATAAAAAACCCCCATTATGGGGCCGACATTTTTTTAATTTGGATTACAGTGACCGTAACAGCCACTATTAGCGTTATTGAATACCTTGAATAGGCCAAGCCTAAACCTTTGATTCATGGCTGCAAATAAGCAATTGACACAAGGACCAAAGCTTCATGGCCAAATATTAGATGCAACCATCTTCCAATCACATGGTTTTCAGTGCATGGTTAGCAATTCACATCCGTTATCTTGATAGTCCTGCAGTCTTTTCTCTTTTTGAATAAATTTTTTGTCGCTGTTATAATAAATATATATATATATATATATTGACAATTAAAATTTAAAAAAAAAAAAAAATTTTAAAAATCGTTAACGGTTCCATCCATGTTTGGGAACAATTAGATCAAGAGTCAGCTAATGGTTCCATCCATGTTTGGGAACCATTAGATCAATAGTCTTCTTCGAACAATTCAGACAATTACAGTGTATATATGATAGCTCACGGAAACTCGTAGCGTAAAGTGTCATGTTCTCGTGTTCTCATAAGACATTCTATTTTTTGCCACTTCCTTATGTGGTGGACTCCAGCTCTTCCTCATGAGCTCCCACACCAAAAAAAAAGGGGGGGGGGGCGGCCCAATACAGCACAATGGCCAATAATCCAGACCGCTCATTAGACACGTCCCACTTTGTATCAGCCACGGAAAAAAATAAAATAAAATAAAATAAAACCCGGCCCATCAGACAATCTCAACCATCCAAACATTACAAACAAATGGACAGCATTAAAATAAAAATATATATATAAAAAAAAAAAAAGAGAGAACCCTGGCAATAACCAGGTCCACCAATCAACCACGTAAAACCATCTGATCCGTGCAACCTTCGGACACTGGTCCATCCAACGTCCATGGTATGGACCACCCCGCCACGTGTCTCCCAAATCAAACACCCCCCGTTCTCTCTTCTTTTTTTTTTTTATCAGCTTTTCGCTTTCTTAGAGCTAGGGCATGGAAGGAAGCGACATAAACACATCAAGATAAATCCAGCTTCTCATGTAAACGGGAGGAATCAAAACAGAAAATAGAAACAAAAACAAGAAGAAGATTGAGAAATTGGAAGAAGAAAATATTACAGACGTTGAGAAATAGAAGCTTACCCTTTTCCTCGTTTTGGTTGTGTTCGTCGCCCTTTGACCTCGACAAAACCTAGAAAGAAGACGGAAACCGTTTGGATGCGGAAATGGAGATATGAACATATGTATGTATGAGATAATCGAAGAGTGTAAGAAGGAGGCGTTCGGAATCCAAACGGTAGGCCAATTGGACTAAATGTTTTCCCGCCTCTCTTTCGCTCTCTCTTCTTTTTTTTTTTTCCTTTTTTTTCGTCTCTCTTTCACCTTACTCTCTCGTAGAAACTCGAAGGGCAAAAGCAGATCGAAGCCTGGATTTGCAAGGCTCTCTTTATCGTTTGGGAGGTGCAAAGGACTCTCGGACGAGTTGGATTGGAATTCTACACGCGGTGAGATGTGGCAAAATAAGAGATCTTGACCGACCATCGTCTGTCTAGGCCGTTTTGTGTAGTTTTCCTGATAATTCAGTTCGTTTAGGTGATTATTTAGAACACATGTATATATTGTACGTGGGATTTTGTTCTATCATTTTATCCATCCATTTTTTTTATACACATCTAGTCCAGCTGAGAAGAAATCCTAAGGTCATATTTTTATATAAGGTAGATGAAGGGATTGGTCACTTTATGAACGGACTGGATCTTATCAAGTTATTTTGAAAAGGAGTATGTATTCGTGAGTAGAATTCTTATAATACTCGCGTGAGTAGCTTTTGCACGCCCTCAGTTTTCACGAGGTGAAATGTTCATTCCAATGCACCATATTCAAGCGCCAAATACAAATCCACTCATATGTAAATTTAGATGGTGAGTGTACGATCTGGACCCTTCATTAGATGTCCTTCATGTGAAAAATATTAAAATTTAAACTATTCATCTAATCAGATGAGATAAGCATGTGCGTTAAGTGTGGATCGTTGATTATCACTTTTCTTCCTACATGCGTATCCCAGATGACAAATGGATCTGACAGACTTTTGGGGTAAGAAATTACTAGGCCCACCGTATAAGCGTTCAGATCCATTACAAATGCGCTACATCACCATCTGTGGTGCGTTTGTTCTTAGCGCTTGACCTTGGGCCGAGAGCTAAAATACCCAACGAGGAACTATCGGCTTTGGGCGAAGCAAATGCAATCAGTTGTTGGGTTTAGTACGTGTGGAGCCCGCGGTTACCGGAAGCACTGAATCGATTGTTCGATGGGCGCAGTAATCTCCCAGATTGAAAGATTCCAACCGTAAATCAATTCCCCAGAAATTGGCAATCTTGGAGATTGATAGATCCCAACCGTAAATCAATTGCCCAGAATTGGCGGTTGAGAAAAGATGCAAATACGGTCCACAACTCCACAAAACACGCCAAAGATTGATGGGTTGTTAGGAGCGACCGGTTCAGAATATCTCTGGACCATTCCTCATCCACATATGGATCCACAGCATCGGTCTAGATCACAACGGCCACTGCTACTACATTTGTTGAAGCTAGAAAAGCTAGGGACCTCCTTCTTTCTCTTCTTTGGATGCCCCTTAAAATTAGTCCCTTTCATTTTAGTTGAATGTCATTGTATGTCAGAGACAGTGATTGTTGGTTATCAAAACGATTTTTAATCCTTTCCACTAAGAAATATGATCTCTAATACATAATTGTGATTATTGAAATGAGATAAATTGATTTTTAAGTGTCACTCAAACAGGTAGACCCTTGCTAGATTGCAAGTCTTTTTTAGCTTGTTTGGACTGTAGTATTGTAATATTGCAATGATTACTAAATGAAAATGCACAAAAAATGTGGATAAAACACACATATCACAGTGGCGCCCTCATAGCTTTTCTAATACTGACATTCGAAATACCATTGATGAGACGGCTAGGTAATTTACATTCAAAGTACCTTGTTTTTTTGGAGGCACTATCCAAATAGGAGTATAAAGTTAAGGTGAGAAAGATACAACACAATATGTTATAATACTATTGTCCAAACATGCCCTTAATAGCATCACCTCTGTTATTCTCAAATATTTCCTCTCTTCTCACGAAAGACACAAATACCATCTCACATATTTTCTCCACCTCACTAAAATACGAGAAGAAACACATGGGAGAAAACTCTCCCTTTCATAGAAAACCCCTCTCACTCTCCTTTTTCTATCACAAGTTAAAACGTTGCTAGATTCTGTAGAGGGTTAGTATTAGTAGCAGAAAGGATGGAAGACTTTGCTTGTCTCTAGCATTTGAATGGTGCATGAAGCATAGGAGTGACTGATGTGGTAGACACCTTATGACTAGCAATAGCCCAAAATGCAATGATATGTTAGTTTAAAATGTCTAAGTGACACAATTTTTCAAAATGAAACAAGTGATCTTCATGGTTAGGAATAACTTCTAGACAGGTTGGATGTCATAGATACAATACATTGGCACTAAGGCTATAATGTAATTAATAAAGCCAACCCCAAATAGTTATAACAAGGTTACAATGTTTTTTTTGTTCTTTCTCTCTCGACATTTTCTTAATACTCCATCTAGAGACAACTAATGCAATTGATAAGATAGTCCTCAATAGGATTTTTGAGATATGGATACTTGCATGGTGAGATGTTGCATCAAAATTACTGTTTGGCTTAAAATGATGCCACAAATGGGAGATATTTTTGTTGGTATAATGCCATAAAGGTCAGTTAATATTTTACCATAACAATTGATGGCAGTTACAAAACCAGATTGAGAGTGGATTACCATTCACTAATTGCAATTAGTATAATAGCTAGTCATTAATTTGGAATTTTGGGTTATAAAGATTTCTTGGGAATGATGAAAATCATCCAAAAACCGTATCACAAGAGCTCTATAAAATCACGATTGACAATTGGCAATTTGCAATCTCATGACATCAATAATCTCCTTCAAGTTTGAATATACTGGAAGTCTCAATGATATTGGAGCGACGTCCAATCTTCACTTGTTGTGGCTACATAACAACTCATTTCTACAAATCCTCGATCAAGAAGCTGGTGTTTCGCTTTTGGTGGAGCAAATCATCATGAGCATAAGGATCACTGAAGTTCATACAAAAACTCAGCTTGTCATTATCTTTGCTTTTTCTTGGAGTCCCATCACTCGCACTAATAATCATCCTTGCCTGCAAATTGATAGCTACCACATCTAAAAATATGAAATTTCTTTCTTTAATCTACAAAAAATATGACATAAATGGCATTATAAATTTAATTTGGAGAATTTTCAAGTTAATGAATGGATATTTGGTTTTATCTATGTGAGTGCTTGTGTTGTAACTATAACACTGAAGAAAATCATCCAATCCCATTGAATTATTTGCTCTTGAAGTTGAGAATCACACCTCTAAAATGCTTGTGGCCTCTCGTTAACAAGGTGTTCACTAATCCATTACTAAGGCTCCGTGGGACTGTAAGCTTGTCCATCCATACCAATTTCAAAGACACTCGATCATCGCTGCCACAATTCTAGGCATGTTGTTGTCACAGCCCGTTCTAGCTTACATCAATCATAAGTGTGGTCCTTAACAGACCATCTAGGTTAACCATATAAGAATGCCAAAAAAAAAAAAAACCAACAACAACAATTCACAAGAGGAAAATCAACCAGCAAATATGTGCTTTCAGAGTTTCCTAATAGAAAACTCTTAATTACCTCAATGATACGTGAAAGAGGGATAAATATTAACTTCCTTTATTAGTTGCAATTATTATTTCTAATAAGAAAAACCATAACATCCATTCTCTTTTCTAAGAGAGATTTTATAAGACTTAACTCTTAACTCCTAGACCTAGATAGTGTCCACAAAACCTCTTAGCCAATAAAAATTTATTACTAAATTTCAATAATCAACGAAATTTAATCATTCTATATACTCTATCTTGTAATCCTGTATCAACTATATGCATTCTCATGAGATCAGCCATAGCTTACTTAAATGGTATAAAAATTTACATTACATGTCTACAAACCTCTTAAGCCTTGTTTGGTACCCACTCTTGAAAAAAAAATAATAAGCACATTTTTTTAAATGAAAGTTGAATAACTTAGATGCGGAAATCTAATTTTATCCATAAAATTTGAGTGGATGATGTTGTTTATTTTATCTATTTTTATTATAATGTTGTTTGGACGCAAAATTTGAAAAAAGAAGTTGCTTTTGTATTAAAATTGTGACACCAAATTTAGTACCAGGTCTATTCGCTTTCTCTGAGCCCATATGATAGTCTGGATGTAAATCATATACATTATAGTGTGGCCCACCGTTCTTGCTAACGTTGCACAATAGATGAACGGTTTGGCTATAACACATCCCTCACGGTGGGGCCCATCGTCCAGTCAGTAGACGGCTGGGATAAAATACATAAATCAAGGTGGGCCACGTGCTAGACAACACTTATCTCAAGTGGGTACCATCGTCCAGGGCATCTGGACAGTGTAGAATAACATATACATCACGACAGTCCACACTGGTGGACGGTGTGGATCAACATCAAGGTGGGCCACAAAAGGGGAAAGAGAGAGAGAGAGAGAGAGAGAGGCGGTGTAGAGGGAGGGACCCCGCCACTATGGGCCCCTCATATGATTATAACACATACATCAAATTAGGTCCTATCACAAGTGGGCCATTGAATTGAAAATCGATGATAGATCACCCATCATTAGATCTTGGACTCCTCCTTCCACCGATGTGTTCTAGAGCTCTAAGGGATGAATTTCAATGGTTGAGATGAAGCTTGGAGGATGGGATTGGGTGGTAGGAAGGTGGGCCACACAAAGCTTCTTTCTCCATGGAAGCTTGGACGTCCACCTCTCTCATGGGTGTTGCTTGGGAGATGAGTTTGAGAGAGAGAGAGAGAGATATATATATATATATATATATATATATATATATATATATGATGTAAGAGAGGAAGAGGGATGGTAAGTGATAGGTGAGTGAGTGATGGGTGTACTTGAAAAGGGATGGGTGGAGAGAGAGAGTTGACTTTAGGGGTTGCTTGTACTTGGGGATGGGATATGTACTTGACATGATTGATGTGATTGATGGGACATGTTCTCTTGGGTTTGCAAATGGGCAGCGTTTTCCTCGAACTGAACACGAGCCCATATCTTCTGGCCCGGGTATCGCATCGGTGTGCAAGACGTAGCGTCAAAACCGCGAAGACAACGCGATCGCAAGGATGCAAGTCTCGGGTTGAGCTGACTCAGATTGACAGGGTACGACTCAGGGATGCATGCAAAGGCTATCTACGTGTCGCGGGTCGTTGGAATTCGACCGGGAGGACCGTGGAAGCCTAGGGAATGATACGGTCTAGGATATGGGCCTCACACACATCATGGCTTTTTCTACGATGAAATGACTTCACCCATGTTCCAATTCATAAAGATGGTGTGTAATGGGGAGTTCATGAATAAGAATCCCAATGACGCATGGGAGTACTTTGACATGTTAGCTGAAAACGCTTAATCCTGTGATACTTCAACCAAGTTGATCCATCCTAAGTCGACTCAATCTAAGGAAAAGTGGGGAATTTGTGTCTTGAGGGAGGAAAACGATGTCAATGCTAGGGTAGCCAACCTCATAAGAAAAGTCAAGGCCATGGAATTGAAGAACATGGAAGCAGTCAAACACGAGGAAACACTTGAAACTATTTACGGTATTTACACGAGTAACATACACTTGATGCAGGAATGTTCTACAATTCATGCATCCTAAGAGTTGTTACATGAACAATCTAATGCCATGAACAATTATTAAAGGCCTTTTAGTGCTCTAATTTCAAACACAAAATTTTAGTCGGTGGAACCACCAAAATCTCAGTTTGAGGAACGAAACAACAGCTAATGCCGATAAAAATCCCCAATGGGCTCGACCTTTGATCCTTATTCCGTTCTTAACATGGAAAAAGACCCAAGCGGATCCATATCGAAGATGAAACGATTAAGAGCAATTCACTCAGAATGATATGCAAGCATTGCAGGATATTAAAACATCCTTAGGGATGTTTGCATCATCCATTCAAAGATTGGAGTCATAACTAACTGGTAGGGAGAAGGGGACTCTTCCAGCCCAACCTCTAGCTAACCCGAAACCACAATGTGAGATAAGTGACCCTATCTCTTTCACCCAACATGTGGAGCAAGCAAAGGTTATCACCACTTTTAGAAGTGGAAAAACGATTAATAAAAGCATCTTGACGAGGGTTGAGAAGACTAAGGACTCGAAAGAATCTAAGGATGATGATGAGACTAGTAACACTCCATACGAGAAAGAACTAGTAAAAGAGTATAAGCTAGTAGCTCCATTTCCTCAACAATTGATCTCACACAAACTTCTACCTAACACTCAGGATATCTTAAAGGTTCTCAAACAGGTGAAAATCAATATTTCCTTATTAGATGCCATAAAACAAATCCCATTATATGCCAAATTCCTTAGGGCCTATTTGGGAGCATGAATTTGGAACCCCTAGATTTGGAACCCCCTAGATTTGAAATCCTCCTATTTTGTTTGGCACCCTGGATTGGGAATTAACTTTAATCCAAAAGTAGCTATGCATGGTATATTGACAGGGGTTTGAATTTAATTACTAAATCAACTTTAATATCTCTAATTAGTGACATGTAATGTTTGACACAATGGTTGTAATAAGCTCGCTGAAATATATGCTTTGCTCTAAAATGTTGAAATTTCAACCCTCCGATGAGCCACAAGCATAAGATCATGTCCGAGTGACTAACCAACAATTTCTAACCGTTGATTTACATGGACAATGTTTGGATGGTGTTGATCATCATATTAAAATAATTATAATGATGCAATTGATAATCTAATTGTTTTTTGATATCATTAATGGGCCATGTGCCCAATATAATAATAGTATGGTGAAACACATGTTATACATGCAACTATAGAAACGATTTTAGGTGTAATCCAAGCTCTCACTGTGGCTTTCAAACCCCCTAGATTTGAAACCCCCAGTTACTTTATGCTGCCAAACAACTAGGGGATTTGAAATCCCCTCAAATCCTCTCAAATCCACGGTGCCAAACGACCCCTTAAGGACCTTTGTATGGTCAAGAGATGACACGATGTTATGAAAAAAATATTCTTGACAAAGAAAGTGAGTGTCATCATTAAACTGGATGTGCCCAAAAATAAAAAGATCCCGGTTGCCCATCTCATATGTGATTGGAAACCACCAGATGGAGCATGCCTTATTTGATTTGGGGGTGAGTGTGAATCTGATCCCCTGCTCGGTTCATGAACAACTTGATCTAGGTGAATTAAAACCCACCAAGACCACACTCTAACTAGCTGATCATTCGATCCGTATACCGAGAGGGATGATAGAGGATGTGCTTTTCCAAGTCGATAAATTCTACTATCCTGTAGACTTCATTATTTTGGACATGTAGACCTCTAATATCTTTTGGAAAAAGTTATGGACAAAAATGTCCCTGCTTCTTCTTCTCGTTCTTTTTCTTTTTCTTTTTTCTCTTTTTTTTTCTAAAAAAGATAAATAAATCAAAAAAAATATTCCTTCAATATCTTCTTCTTGTTTAAAAATAAAAAGAGAATAAAAATAAAAATATTAAATAAAAAAATAACTTACCTTATTCTTTCGTTCTTCTTTTTCGTACTTTTTTCTCAGAGCTGAAGGACAACTAAATCTGAAAATTAACTAATAAACATTAAAAAGAATAATCTTAATCTTCTTAAATAAACAAAAGAGGAAAAAGAAAATGGAAATAAAAATATCAAATAACGAAAACAATGTACCTTCGTCTTTTCAATCTTCTTTTTCTTCCTCCTCTTTTTATTATTATTTTTTTTGAAAAAATGACAAATATATCCGAAATTAATTAATAAACATAAAACATTATTAAGGTTCTTAAGTAAACAAATGAGAATGAAATTTAAGAAAAAATGCACTAACAATGAACCTCGTGTTATTAACAGATGTAAAATTCGACTATCCCGAGAAAGTTCTGATGAAAGTCCAGCAACAATGTATTTTGGAACTTTCAAGAAATTCGACCAGTCGAAGGATGTTCACCACCCCAAGTATAGGGTTGCGATGTAGTAATAATCTCGGTAAGACCGAGGTCGAATCCACAGGGACTGAACCTTGTACGCAATCTGAAAGTAACCAGAACTAGAACTAGACGAAGATATAATCTAAATCAAGAAATTTGAAGAGAAATAATAGTGAAATATTAGACTAAAATTTGTAAAATTCAAAGGTAGGAAACTAGGGTTTCCAAGGATCCACATGTAGAGATCAGGGAGATTTATGCTTGATTCATAAACACAACTGGAATTAGAGTCCCATCTTCATCCAGTTGGAGGATATATCATTAAAATCCGAATCTGAACTTCCTTTAATCCAGTTTTCAAGAGATGAGAGGTATGAGAATTATAATTGATTCCATCACAAAACCATGCCCATGAGACAAAGCAAACAACAAAATTTAGCCAATTTACAACCAATCTAAAAAGGGTTTTGAACGTTAGGAACGGTTCCATCATCCAACCATGTCTATGAGATAATGGAGAACAACAGGGTTCCCACGTCACAACCAAAATAGTGAAAAGGACATGCTCAGAGCTATTGTAGATCCATTGTAATTTAAGTCACAATGAACCATTAAAAACTAAAAACATTCCTTATAATCAAACTAGAATCCAAGAGAGTTCAATAAACATGAACCAAAGCATAGAAAAACACCCCATCAGGCTACAAACTTCACTTCTTAGCCCTAGCTAAGAGGTTTAGCTAATCATAGGCATGATTAACTAAAATCTCTTAAAAAATTATAATAAAAGCAGTTAAGAAAAGGGAGATAAAAACTCTGATGAAGATAGCCACTCCACGCTATATATATATATATATATATCTCTCTCTCTCTCTCTCTCTTCTTCACATCTTCACGATCACTCCTTCCCTTGATGATGCCTCCATGGCTGCTCATGTCAAAGATGATCTCTCTCCCTTTCTCCCTCTCTTTTATCAGCTCCAGGGGCGGTTTAGAGGGCTGGAGACGGTGCTGGATTGTGCTTATGCAGCACATACACATTGTGCAGTGAAACGCAAGGTGACTGCATTTGGATCCTGTTTTTGGCAAGAGGTGCATTGAAAAACCCTTTTCATTGATACTACTCAGAAGAGGCATTGAATCGTAAAAAATTGACAGTTCATATGGTAATCTCAACTGGGTGGTTCCAAATTCTAGAATCTTATCGGGTAATTCGTCCATCTCCCTAACCATCTTATAAGTTAATTCAGGGGAGTGGTCTAAGTATGCATCACAAAGGTTGGAACGTTTAGGTGAAAGTGGTTCATCCTCCATATTTAAATTGGTCATGTCAGATATGTAGAGTAGATCACTATGGTCAACAACTTCCTGAACCTCTTGATCATGGATATGGGTCAAGCTTGAGATTGAATCCCAATATGCATCATCTTCCAATTCAGTGCAGTACATACTTGAAATGAGATCGCTTTCTTCATATTCTGTTCTTAGATTGGGTTGAGGTTCGAATAAAATAATCTATTCCTTATCATTAAAATTAGGTGTGTTATGTGAGTGAAGTGTGTCAATATCAATATATTTGAAAACCAACAATGTCTTTTGATTATTCATTTAGACCGTCATCGAGATCGACTCATCGGGAAATCAGGTCATTTGATCATTAATGGATTCCAACTCCTTATTCCAAATTCTAGAGTTCTCCATAAGCAAGTTAAGATCACTCTCTTCGTATTGTGTTTCTGGATGGAGTTGTGGCTGGGACAAACTAGCCTCCACTATCTCATAAGTAGGGAATTTAAAGGAGTAACAACAAAATCAATTGACGGTTCATCTCTCCAATGTGTCGAGTTGAAATCACTTTCCTTGCACTGTATTTGTAATTTGGGTTGTGGTTGGGATGAATTAGTCTCCATTAGCCTATCGAGCTGTGATTCAAGTGCTTCTAATAATTTTCTCATGTCAGTAACATAGTCTGTGTAACTCTGAGGTGACTCCTCTTGGATCTTTTCTGGTAGATATTCAAAAGTGGCTGATCCAAGAGGGTTTTCACTATGATATTTTATTGACTTAACTTCGAAATATTTTTGTTTCCACTTATCATAATCATACGGGTCATAGGTTGGGAGTTGATACGCATCATCATTCCAATAATCACGTACTGTTTTCTTAACTCATGAGGTGCAATTATTCCCTTGCAGATAATCACCAAAGGACTTCTTAATCGATGGAGCATCATATTTCGATTGGTTGAAGAAATTTTCAGAAAATATTTGAGGCATAGGCTGTTTCCCATCATAATCATCATACATCCTTTCTCAAGATTTCTTATCTATCTCAGCATACACATGTTCCCACTCTTGCATGGTGAAGCCTTAACTTTAAATCTAATCCTAAAAGAAAATAAAAGATAAATCTTATAGCAATAAGAGATCTATATAAAGGAGAAGTTAGAAAGAAGTTATCAGATTGGAGGAGATCTATGTTAGAATCCTGTAGAACAAAACAAAACAAGTTAGTTTCTAAAACAGAAATTCTAAAATTAGAAAGTTTCTAAAAATAAAAATAGAAAAGATGGGTTAGTTATTAAAACTAGAAAAAGGAAAGTTTCTAAACCTAAAAATAGAAAACTAAGTTAGATTCTAAAGATAAAAGGAATCCTAGAATTAAAAAGTTTCTAAAAATATAAAACAAATCCTAATATAGAAATAGAAAGGAAGAAAAATGAAGCAGAGATTACCAAATCAGAAGTTTCTATGATAGGATCCTACAAAACAGGAAAGTTAGGTTAGTTTCTAAAATAGAAAAAAAATCCTAATCCTAAAAAAAAATAGAAAATAAAAACCCTAATCATAAACTAATTCCAAAAGTAGTTAATCGCAGAAAAACACAACCGTTAGTCCTTGCAACGGCGCCAAAAACTTATTCACCACCCCAAGTATAGGGTTGTGATATAGTAATAATCTCGGTAAGACCGATGTCGAATCCATAGGGACTGAACCTTATACGCAATCTGAAAGTAACCAAAACTAGAACTAGACGAAGATATAATTTAAATCAAGAAATTTTTAAGAAAAATAATGGTGAAATATTATATTAAAATTTGTAAAATTCAAAGGTGGGAAACTAAGGTTTCCAAGGATCCACTTGTAGAGATCAGGGAGATCTGAGCTTGATTCATAAACACAACTAGAATTAGAGTCTCATCTTCATCCAGTTGGAGGATATATCATTAAAATCCGAATCTGAACTTCCTTTGATCCAGTTTTCAAGAGATAGAGGTATGAGAATTAGAATTGATTCCATCACAAAATCATGCCCATGAGACAAAGCAAACAATAAAATTTAGCCAATCCACAACCAATCTAAAAAGGGTTTTAAACGTTAGGAAGAGTTCCATCATCCAACCATGTCCATGAGACGATAGAGAACAACAGGGTTCCCATGTCACAACCATAATAGTGAAAAGGACATGCTCAGAGCTATTGCAGATCCATTGTAATTTAAGTCACAATGAACCATTAAAAACTAAAAACATTCCTTATAATCAAACTAGAATCCAAGAGAGTTCAATAAATATGAATCAAAGCATAGAAAAACACCTCATCATGATACAAGCTTCACCTCTTAGCCCTAGCTAAGAGGTTTAGCCAATTATAAGCATGATTAACTAAAATCTCTTTAAAAATTATAATAAAAATAGTTAAGAAAAGGGAGATAAAAACTCTGATGAAGACAACCACTCCACGCTCTCTCTCTCTCCCCCTCTCTCTCTCTCCCCTTCACGTCTTCACGATCACTCCTTCCCTTGATGATGCCTCCTCGGCTGCTCACGTCAAAGATGATCTCTCTCCCTTTCTCTCTCTTTTTTATAAGCTCCAAGGGCGGTTTAAAGGCCTGGAGATGGAGCTGGATCGTGCTTACACAGCACATACATGTTGCGCAGTGAAATGCAAGGCGACCCACATTTGGATCATGTTTTTGGCAAGAGGTGCGTTGAAAAACCCAGTTTCTCTCCTTGGTTAGGGTCTTGGCCCCCCTGGTGTGTCGTTTGAATAGTTCATATCACCTAACTAATCAACGATTGTGGCCCACAACTCCCCGCAAATCCCAGACGCGTCCGGACGTCCGTTTTAGAAAGTTATTGCGCTGAGATGCTCGGTGGGCGCCACTGTGATATTTTCGGAGAGATCCACCTCATTCATTAGATTTCTGGTGAAATTTCAGTTAGAAAGGAGTGGTTTTGGTCGAGTTTTGGTGCGGTCCACTGTATCAAATCACCTCGCCATTCATCCAATGTTTTTCGTCAATCCACATGTGTATATGTGCATGGGGCCAAAAGGACATCTTGGCTAGGGTCGTCCCTACTCCCTGGATGCAATGGACGGTCCTGATCATGCATTTAGACGATGGGGTGTGGCCCACTGTGATTAGCCGGCTCGGACAGGGTGCATCCGCTGGTTCCAGCGCAAGAGGGAGATGGGTCAAGGCAGCTTTGACTGCCTTGACATTCTAGTGCAGTGCGAGTGCGCATACCCCTTATGCACGTTCTCCCTAGGTGGGGTCCACTCCTGATGTTCATGATGAATCCATTCCGTCCATCCATTTTTTCACCTCTTTTAAGAGGTTCATACTAAAATTGAAGCATATCCAGATATCAGGTGGGCCCCAAATAAGAGATTTATGGGCTGATCTGTTCATTGAGACATTTGCACAAGGATCTAATGGCTGAAATTCGACGTGTACAGTTAATTTAGGGTCCTCAGGCTAGATATAAAGTTTCGAGCCAAACAGATGGTGGGAACTCTATGATCTCTCATTCATGACGACTTTCAGGCCTCTTGGACTTCAATTACTCGATATAAAGTTTCTGAGAATTAAATCCATGCTTTTAGCACCCTTTTCAGTCCAAGCTCTTAAATTCACCTTGCAACACAAACATGATTAAAATAGAGTGTTAAACATTATCATGTATGTAAAATCATGTGATAACTGAGGTCTGATGTCACGCCCTAAACTCGGAGACCGGGCTCACAAAATTCTCGATCGCCGAATCCGGCGCCGACAGCTTCCGTAGTACCCCATTCTCGGCTCCCGGTGCCCATTCGTCAGGTTCCGATCCTAGGATGCTACGAGGAGGATTTTCAACATCAGTTTGATTCGTAATAAGCATAACCAAAGGCATAACCCACAAACAACAACCAAAAACTCTATTACATTTCTACTATGTTCAAAATTTACAAGTACAAAACATATAAAGGGAAATACAATGATGATAGACAAAGCTCCAAAATGATCTGCCACGTGCTCAAGCCTTAGCGCTACTGCGATCCCACATCACCTACACGCAACGATCGTGTATAAGCCTATAGAAAGCTTAGAAGGTGGTGAAAGTGTGTGCGCAAGGTAGTAATACAATTACGTAATATCAGATTAATGTGAAAAATGCTGATGAATCCATGAATACCATTAGCCGTACCAAGGCTATGCGATGCAAGACATTAATGATGTCGGCCATACCAAGGCCATGTGATACAAGATGCAACTCAAGCATACAAATCCTCATCTGAGTCCAGTTCAACTCTGGAATATAACCGGGGTCTAGCACACTTCAACCAGATTGCCGCCCCATCGCGCGCAATAAGGTGAATGGAAGAGACCTCACCATCAGCTTGCCAATATCGAGCTCAGCTCGTCGATAGCAGACCCATTCTTTGAGCTGGTCAGACTCAGCCTAGCTTTACCCCCTCCTCTCGGGCGGGTAAGGCCGCACCCCCTTCCAACCGACTACGACACAGTAGAAAGTGCGGCCTTCTGGTAATTAGCACTTGGCGCTCATGCACCCACTCGGTCTAGACGTTGGAGCAACCTCCTGGTACCATAAGGGTTTAGGGACTTTCACCTAGGGATATCTTTAGCACTCCATGTAGAATAAAATTTTCGGTATCCAGTCCTGCCAACCACGATACGCCTATGGTGGCTACGGCCCTGATGTCCCTAGTAGTAACCATGTCACACAATGCAAGATGCATAAATCACGCAATCCAGTCATACAACAAACATGTGTGTATCGCGCGCTCATGTAGGGCAACTCCGCTTATTAGGGAGCCCATAAACAATCTGCCCGAAGGCATGTGCTATGATCAATCACTCATCTTATCACAAGCATGCAGATGATGCGTATGGACATGTATCACGATGCTCTGTTGTTACATAATCAATAATCGAAATCAGTAATCGAAATCGGTCAATCACATACGGCGAATGGGGCTCACTTGACAAAGAGATTGGGCCTAATAAGGCCCAAGGGAAGGTCATAATAAGGACATCTAACCATCATTGCCCATCAATGTGGACATCTAACTAACATTGTTCCTAAGGAGTGGCCTACATAAGAAATTCATACACAATGTAACGGCCACACATACATCACATTGGGCCTCACTCATGGGCCTCACTTACATTGCATCGGGCTGATTGAATGGGCTGATCAAATGGGCCGATTCGAATGGGCCAAATCAAATGGGCCGATTTGAATGGGCCGAATCAAATGGGCCAAATCCAATGGGCTGATTCAAATGGGCCGAATCAATGTGCCTCATGAATATCAAATCGGGCCCATCCTTATGTATTTTGAGACCCAACCTATTCATGATTAGCATAGACATAGATGATCAGCCTGGGTGGGAACCACTGTGGCTCCTAAGAAGTTTTAAACGGTGATGTCACTGTACCCCATTATTATTGCAAATGGTGGGGTCCACTTGAACTTTAGATCTCACTCATTTACCCCATGCCGTAAAATGATCTCACAAATGGTTAGACGGTTTGGATACAACACATGTATCATGGTGGGTCCCGTAGACATACGACATAGATGTAATAGGTGGGACCCACGGAACTTACTGCGGTGAACAATAGTTAGCGGTGGGGTCCACTTACTGCCGTGCACAGCAGCAATATGGTTGCTGTATAGCTGCCGTGTATAGGCAGCTGCTGCTGCTTAAAAGAGGCAGAGGAGGGTCCCACATAGGGCCCACCCTTATATGTTCATAAAGTATATAATACAATATATTTAATATATTTTATATAGTTACTACTGCTAGTGCAGCTTTATACATTACAAGGGGCCAGAGGTGGGTCCCACGTAGGGCCCACTCTCATAGATGTATATAATATCTACATATATATATATATATATATATATATATATATATATCAAGCATATATCATATAATATAATATATAATATATCATATTATATATATTAGTATAAAATAATATAATATATTAACATTATATTTAATGTAGAAGCAATGTCCAGGCGCTGGATGGCCTGGACATACACATGCATCGTGGTAGCCCACACGTGGGTGGGTCCCACCGTCTAGGAATGGTGGACGGTTTGGATGAAACACATACACTAAGGTGTGGCCCGCCAAAATGGATGGACGATGTGGGTGGGTCCCATGGACCCCACCGTTAGTCCACACTACACTGTTAGCCACCGTACCAGGGCATCAATGCCAAGACCTCAACGTTGAAAGGAGGTATCTTTCACTCAGCCTACCACTGGAGCTATGGATCTGGCGTGGATAACATACCAAGGAGGGCCCCACACGGATGTGGGTCCCACCGCCCAGGGGTGGCACACGGTCTGGATAAAACCCATACACCGTGGTGTGGCCCATAAAAAGGGATGGATGGTGTGGATGGGTCCCATGGACCCCCCTGTCAGCCCACACTTCACTATTAGTGTACACCCACTGTCAGTCCACACTCCACTGTTAGTTAACACTTCACTGATAGCACACACCCAGTGTCAGTGCACCCTCCACTGGTGACGGACAGTGTGGGTATGCACCCCATCAAGGTGGGTCCCACATGGACCACTTGTTTTAGATCAGGCTAATATTTGTGTTTCCCTTTCATCCGGGCCTATGCGACCACTCTTTCATGCAGGCCCCAAAAAAAGGATCAAGGTGGTCCACTATTTGGATGGCTTGGGTAAAATACACACATCGTAAAATGGGCCATGATCATGGAAAGAGAGAGAGAAAGAGAGAGAGAGAGAGAGATAATGGAGGGGCCCTGCCACTATGGGCCCCTCTTGGATACAAGCATACATCAAAGTGGGTCCCACATATATGGACCCTTAAATCAAAAGAAATGAACGAAAGACAAAAATCCAAGATCAGCCACCGTCTTATTCTTGCTCCCTTAACTTCCTTTGCTCCTTAGGTTCGATTTCGACGGAAGATGATGGAGTTTTGATGGTTAAGATGGGAGATGAGAGGGTAGGAAGTGGGCCACACACAAAGTTCTCTCATGGAGGTTTGGGAGAACTTGGACATGTGATCTCCTTTCTTGCTTGGGAGAGTGGTTGAGAATGAGAGAGAGGGTTGTAAAGAGAGAGATGGGTGATGGAGTGATGGATATGGTGAGTGATGGGTGTGTAAGAAACTTTTGACTTTAGGGGTAGATTGTATAAGAAAAGTATGGGTGGTGTAAGAACTTTTTGACTTATGGGGTTGCTTGGGTATGGTTGTGAGGTGATGGTGTACTTGACATGTACTTGACCCTTGATGGGATTGATTGATTGATGGATGTGATATTCGGTAGAGATTCTCTTGGGTTTTGCAACACGCGGTGTTTTCTTCGATCCGAACGCGGGCCCATATCTCTTGGCATGGGTAATGCCTCGGCGCGCGAGATGCGGCATCGGAACCGCGGCGACGGCGCGGTCGTAACGGTATAAGTCTCGGGTTGAGTCGACTCGGGTTGACGGTGTGTAACTCAGGGTCATGCGCAAACGTCGGATAAAGGTCGAAGGTTGTCGGAATTTGATCGGAAAGATCGCGGAAGCCTATGGAAGGGTACGGACTAAGACACGGGGCTTACATCTGATATGCAATATTTGACCCTCAACAAAGGATAGGTTCGACTAGTCAAAGGGCAGCTTTTGACTAGCCCAAGCTCTGGTTCAACTAGTCGAAGGTTACGTAGATTGTGCGTGGACCGCATAAATTTGAGGCGGTTTCTGAACTATTCCAAGTTGGTGCGAAAGTAGGGTTTCCTAATTTATAAATAGGAGTTCCTACGGTCATTTTAAAGGTATTCTAAAGCTTCTTAAAAGTATTCAAAGTGTTTCTAAAATGGTTTTAGGGTTTGCAAAGGGTGAGTAAGGGTGAGATTCGAGGTTGTTTGAATCGGGTAAGTCCTTTCTCTTTATAATTTCTGCTTTCATAGTGAAGATCTATCGCTTTATGCCATGGTTTTTTTCCAAAAGGGTTTTCCACATTAAATCTTTGTGCTATCTTATGTTTGCTTGGTGCTCTTAGATTGCTATCCTAGATCTATCTCTGTGTGATTCTGTAAAATGATTCCCAACAAGTGGTATCAGAGCAATCGTTAGGACACATATTTGAATCCGCAGGATTAAAATCAATGGGAAGCACTCGGTATGATATTGAGAAGTACTCAGGAAAAAATAAATTTGAGTTGTGGAAGATTAAGATGATCAGTTCCTTAACCAAGTAAGGTGAAGATGGTGCTCTTGAGGAAAGAAAGTCTACTATGACTTATGATGAATGAAATACTCTTGATAATAAGGCCTTATCCTCGATCCGTTTATATTTCATGGATGAGGTCCTTTAAAATGTTTTGAGGGAGAAAATTGCAGCTGGTTTATGGAAAAAGTTAGAGGATATTTATGTTAAAAATCCACTGAGAATCGCTTACACTTGAAGCTACAGTTGTTCACCTTCAGATTGGCAGAGGGTGAAGATGTGGAGGCTCACATCAGTCATTTTAATAAACTGATTTGTAAATTGTTAGACATGGAGGAAGTGATCAAAGATGAAGATCGGGCATATATATTATTGAATACTCTACCACCATCATATGAGTCATTTAGGGACTCATTGTGCACCATAAATAAAACCCTAAGTGTGGACACCGCTATCTCAGCCCTTCAAGGGAAGGTTATGAGAACGATGAACGGTAGCATGGGGTAATTTTCTGATGTACTATTTATAAGGGGAAGAGATACTAAGCGAGGTAGAGAATCTTCAAGACCTAGATTCAAATCCAAGGGCAAGGGCAAATGAAAACTAAAGTGTTGGAACTGTGGGATGAATGAACACATGAAGAAGGATTGCACAAGTACTAAAGCAAACAAAGAAAACTCAGAGGCTTCTTCCAGGAAGGCCAATGTTGTCACATTTAATGAAGAAACATGTGGCTGTGATGTTCTGTTTGCGTCTATGGCTGGACACTTACATGATAATCTTAGAGATGAGTGGATCCTTGACACAGGAGCATCATATCACATGACTTTTAATCTAAGTTGGTTCGCCAGCTACAAGGAACGCGATGGTAGACAGGTCTTTATGGGCAATGACAATGCCTCTAATGTTGTGACTATTGGTACGGTGAGTATTAAGATGTTTGATGGGATGGAGCGTACCATGATTGATGTCAGGCACGTTCTTAATATGAAGAAAAATCTAATTTCTCTCGGCGCACTCGAGGCTATATGGTGTAATTTCACTGGTATTGATGGTGTCCTTAAAGTTTCAAAAGGGGCACTGGTGGTTATGAGAGCACAAAGGCATGAAAACTTTTACAGGTTGATTAGGAGCACTTTAACAGGTGGAGCAGTAGTGACTATTGCAGATTCCATGTCTGCATGTATGTGGTATACTTGTCTGGGCCACATGAGTGAGCGGGGCATGAAGGTACTATCTGATCGTTGTTTGATTCCAGCATTTAAGAAATCTGATTTAGATATATGTGACCATTGTAAATATGGTAAACAATCTAGATTATTTTTAAATCTAGGAAACATGTATGTAAGGGAGTGCTTGATTATGTGCACTCTGACGTATAGGGGTCATCGCCAAAGGTTTCCATTGGGGGGGTCATCATGGTTTATTTCATTCGTTGACGATTACTCCAGAAAAGTTTGAGTTTACTTCATGAAACGTAAATCCGAATTTTTCACCATATTCAAACAATGAAAGACAATGGTGGAAAAATAGTCAGGGCGAAAAATAAAGGTTTTAAGGACTAACAGTGGTAGAGAATTTACTTTCACTGAGTTTAATGAATATTGTAAGGATGAAGGGATCATTAGGCACAACACAGTGCGTCACACGCCCGAATAAAATAGTGTGGTTGAGCGGATGAATCAGACTCTCTTGGAGAGGGCCAGATGCATGTTAAGTAATGCTACATTGGGCAAGGACTTATGGACTAAGGTTGTTAATATGACTTGCTCCTTAGTGAACCGATCCCCATCTACGGCAATTGAATGTAAAATCTTAGAGGAAATATGGAGTGGTCATAAGCCGAACCACTCAGATTTGTGCATATTTAGTTGTGAGGCTTACTCTCATGTACCATCAGTAGAGAGAGATAAGCTATACTATAGAGCCAAAAAGTATATTTTTGTTGGCTATAGTATTGGTGTGAAAGATTACAGGTTATTCGACAAGGTCACAAGCAAGGTCATCACTAACTGTGACGTCAGCTTCGATGAAAACTCCATATTCCGCAAGAATGATCAAGAGGAGCAGGATGAACCAGAAAGGTTGATCGTACATGTTCAGATTGAGACAGATGATACTTAGGTAGAAACAGATGTGTAAACAGAGGTACAAGAGCAAGTGGAGCAGCCACCTGTGAGAAGGAACCCACCGCGTGATCGCAGGTTACCGGCAAGATACATGAATGACTCTAGCATAACATATGCCCTCATTACAGATGCGGGGCGAGTATGAATCTAATCCCCTTCTCGGTTTACAAACAACTTGATCTAGGTGAATTAAAACTCACCAAGACCACACTCTAACTAGCCGATCATTCGATCCATATACCGATAGGAATGATAGAGGATGTGCTTTTCTAAGTCGATAAATTCTACTATCCTATAGACTTTATTATTGTGGACATGCAGACCTCTAATATCTTTTAGAAAAAAGTTAAGGACAAAAATGTCCCTGCTTCTTCTTCTCGTTCTTTTTCTTTTTCTTTTCTTTTTTCTTTTTGAAAAAGATAAATGAATCAGAAAAATATTCCTTTAATATCTTCTTCTTCTTTAAAAATAAAAAGAAAATGAAAATAAAAATATTAAATAAAAAAAATAACTTACCTTATTCTTTTGTTCTTCTTTTTCCTACTTTTTCTCAAAGATGAAGGACAACTAAATCAAAAAATTAACTAATAAACTAGAAACAAAGGGTAGTACTTAATCCGCGTTCGTTTCCAAAGAGGGGGATGTGAATTGACGGTACTACCCCACCATGACCGGAAGCGGATTGGCTCGTATACCTCACACTTGTATGTAGCCGTAGCTATTGTATTCATGCTGTGAGTTTTGTGGGTCTGATCATGAGGTATGTGTTATATCCAAACTGTTCATTCATTTCCAAACTCAGCCTAACTTTGCCCCCTCCTCTCGGGCGGGTAAGACCACACCCCCTTCCAACCGACCACGACATAGTGGAAAGCGCGGCCTTCTGGTAATCGGCACTCAGCGCTCATGTACCCACTCGATCTAGACGTTGGAGCAACCTCCTGGTATTATAAGGGTTTAGGAACTTTCACCCAGGGATATTTATAGCACCCCATGTAGAATAAGTTTTTCGGTATCCAATCTGCCAACTACGATATGCCTGTGGAGGCTACGGCCCTAATGTCGCTAGGGCGTATAGTAGCCATGCCACACAATGCGAAATGCATGAATCACACTATCCAGTCATGCGGCAATACTGCACGTATCGTGCGCTCATGTGGGGCATCACCGCCTATCCGGGAGCCCATAAACAACCGGCCCGAAGGCATATGCTATGGTCAATCACTCCTCATACCAAGCATACATATGATGTGTATGAGCATAAATCATGGGACTATACTAACCATGTTATATGGCGATGAATTCCGTTCGTAACGAAGATGGGCCTAGACGGCCTATACACTACACATATGGGCCTAACAATGGGCCCTCGGGAGAGTTACAATGCGGACATTTAACCGTCATTGCTCTTACAATGAGGACGTCAAACCATCATTGTTCCCAAAACATGGTCGCCAAAAGACATCATCACATACATCATTGTAGGATCTCACATCGAATGGGCCTCATATACATCGCATTCGACCCACACAAAGGCCTTACATACGTATCATTGGGCCTCAATACATTAAATGGGCTGATCAAATGGGCCAATTTAAATGGGTCGAGTCAAATGGGCCGATCAAATGGGCCGAATTAATGGGCCGAATTGATGGGATGATCAAATGGGCCGAATTAATGGGCCTCATGAATATCAAATCGGGCCCACCCTTATTTATATTCGAGCTCCGACCTATTCACAAGTTAACATAGAGATAAATGAAGTAGAAACAATGTTGGGAACTACGGTGGCCCATAGAAGTTTTGAACGGTGGATGTCCCTGTACCCCACTATTTATTGCAATTGGTGGGGTCTACTTGAACTTCGGAGCTCACTCATTTACCTCATGTCCTAAAATGATCTCACTGATGGTTGAACGATTTAGATACAACACATGCACCATGGTGGGTCCCATAAATAGACGGTGAGGGTGAAACAGATGGGACCCACGGAATTAGCCACTGACGTTGAGAGAGAGAGAGAGAGAGAGAGAGAGAGAGAGCAGCACGTGGCTGTTTTTTTTTTCACCTTTTCTTTTTCTTTTCTTGTCTAAGACAAAACAGAAGTGGGTCCCACGTAGGGCCCACCATAGTAGCATGAATATAATATATATATTATATACTATAATATATCATATATTTAATATAATATAATATATAATATAAATACTATAATATAATATTATATGTATCAAACGTCCAGGCCTCGAACGGCATGGACAGCGACACGCATCACGGTGTTACCCCACACGTGAGGTGGGTCACACTGTCTAAGGACGGTGGACGGTCCGGATTAAACGCATGCAACATGGTGTGGCCCAACAGAGTGGATGGACGGTGTGGGTGGGTCCCATGGACCCCACCGTCCAATCACACCTCGTTGGCAGCCACCCCCGCTGGAGAATTGATGCTAAGACCTTAGTGTTGAAACGAAGTATCTTTCACTTCGTCTGCCAGTCGAGCTATGGATTTGGGCATGTCAGGGAGGGCCCCACACGAGGGGGTGGGTCCCACCGCCCAAGGACGGTGGACACCACACGTGCATTGATGTGGCCCACGCTAAATGGATGGACGGTGTTGATGGGTCCCATGGACCCCACACCCTTGTCAGTACTCACATGTCAGTACACACTCCATGTTAGCCACCTCCACAGGGATCAATACCAAGACCTCGAGTGTTGAAACGAGGCATCTTTCACTCAGTCTGCCACTTGAGCTCTGGATTGGGTGGGTCCCAGCATTGAAATGGGGTATCTTTCACTCAGCTTACCACGTGAGCTGTGGAGCTGGGTGGGTCCCAGCATTGAAACAGGGTATCTTTCACTCAGCCTACCACGTGAGCTGTGGAGCTGGGGCCCACGTCAGATCACACTCCACTGGCAGCCGCACCCCACTCTAGCCACATTAAGGTGGGCCCCCTATGAGTGGTTGGGATGACATATAAACATCATGGTGCATCCCACATGGATGGGGTCCACTGGTAGATGGCATGGATGATATACACACATCGTAGGTGGCCAAGATCATAAAAAGAGAGAGGGAGAGAGAGGGAGACATCGGCGAAGATGGAGGGGCCCCGCCACTATGGGCCCCTCTTTGATACAAAGCCTACATCAAGGTGGGTCCCACCATAAGTGGGCCCTTACATCACAAAGAAGAAAAAGGAGTGGAGATCCAAGATCACCCACCATCTTCTTTTTGCTCCATTGACTTCCTTTGCTCCTTAGCTTCGATTCGAACGGAGGAGATGGAGTTTGGATGGTTGAGATGGGAGATGATGGGGTATGAAGTGGGCCACATACAAAATTCTCTTGGGGGTTAGAAATGCTTGGACATGGGATTTTTTTTCTCTTGCTTGGGAATGTGAGTTTGAGAAATGAGAGAGAGAGTTGTAAAGGGAGAGAGAGAGAGATGGGTGATGGAGTGCTGGATATGTTGATGTGGTGAGTGATGGGTGTAAGAGCCTTTTTTGACTTTTGTGGTAGATTATGTAAGAAGGGGTATGGGCTTGTAAGAAACTTTTGACTTTAGGAGTTGCTTGGGGAAGGTTGAGAGGTGATGTGTACTTGACATGTACTTGACATGATGGGATTGATTGATTGATGTGACATATTTTAGAGATTCTCTCAGAATTCGCACACGCGACGTTTTCCTCGCATCGAACGCTGGCTCACATTTCCTGGCCAGAGTATCGGATCAGCATGCGAGACGCGGCATTGAAACCGCTGCGACAGCGTGGTCGCAAGGTTAGAAGTTTCGGCTTGAGTCGATTTAGGTTGACGGCGTGTGATATAAGGTTGCACGAAAATACCGATTAAGGGTCGAAGGTTGCCAGAATTCGACTGGGAAGACCGCAGAAGCCTACGGAATGGTACAGTTTAGGATACGGGTCTTACACCTATTCCTCAAGCTGGCCAAAATCAACTTAGAAATTGTCCCCTCACTCAGGCAGGTAAGGTTACACCCTTTTTCAACCGACCACGACACAGTTGGAGACGTGGCCTACTGGTATACGACCCTCGCGTGCTTATGTATCCACTCGGTCTCGACGTTGAAGTCATCCTCTGGTACCATCGGGTTTAGAGATTTTCACCCAGGAATATCTATGGCGCCCCGATACTTAGTAACAATATTTTCAGTGTCCGATCCTGCCATCCACAATGTATCTGTGGTGGTCATAGCCCTGATGTCACTAGGGCGTATAGAAATCATGTCATACAAATGTGAAGTGCATGAATAACACTACTAGCCATGTAATAATCTTGCGCGTATCGCGCGCTCATGAAGGGCAACTCTATCTATCAGGGAGCCCATAAACAATCTGCTCGAAGGCATATGCTATGATCAGTCATTCCTCATATCAAGCATACGTATGATGTGTATGAGCATGAATTACGAAACTATACTAAACATGTTATGTGGTGATGGATTCTGTTCATAACGAAGATGGGCCTAGATGGCCTTCACATTGCAAGTAAGGGCCTATCAATGGGAGAGAGTTACAATGCGGACATTTAACCATCATTGCTCTTACAATGTGGACGTCAAACCATCATTGCTCTCAAGGCATGGCCGCCAAAACATCATTACATACATCGTGGTGAAACCTCACATCGCAATGCGCCTCATATACGTAACAGTTGGCCCACACAAAGGCCTCACACACGTCTCATTGGGCCTCATATAAATTAAATGGGCCGAATCAATGGGCCGATCAAATGGGCCGATTCAAATGGGCCGATTCAATGGGCTGATTCAATGGGCCGAATCAAATACACCATGCATCCATTGCTAGGGATAAAAAGAATGAATCATATTCAAAGGATCATTTGGACCATACCACAAATGACAGTGGTGGTAATGATTTCCACAGTTAAATTTCTAGTGGGCCCACCATAGTATTTATTTTCCATCCATACTATTCATAAGGTCACTAGGATCTGAGCAGGGAAGGAAAACAATTATGGTATTGAATCAAACTTCTGTAACCCAAAGGGATTTTAAGGGTGGGCGTTCAACACCACTGTTTTCTATAGGGTGGTCCACTTGATATTAGATCTGCCTTATTTTTAGTCTCAAGCCTTAAAATGAGCTTTCAAAATGGTTGGATGGCTTGGATGCAACACATGCATCATGGTGGGTCCCATAGGTGGACGACGTAGATGAAATAGGTGGGACCTATGGAACTTAGTGATGCCACTACAACAGCTATAGCTAGAGTGAGGTACACCAGCCATCCCACTCCCATGTGTAGGATGGTGTGGGATACAATACATACATCAGTGGGTCCCACGTGGGGCCCACCATGACGTTTACCTGCCATCCAAGCTGCTAATAAGGTCACACAGACCCTGATGGAGAGGAAAAACAAATTTCAAAATGATCCAAAACTTCTGTGACAACCCCAAAGGGTTTCAATGGCAGACGTTCAATCCCATTGTTTCCTGCTGTGTCGGCCACCTGAGTCCCACATATGGCTGATTTTTTGGGGTGGCCCACATGTGGAAGGGGGGCGAACCAAACACATGGTGTTGATGTTCAAAACACATCACAGTGGGGGCCACAGCTGAGACCCACATCCCACGCAGCAGGACGCTATTGCAGCGTCCTCTGGACGCCAGCAGCAGTAGTGTCTGCTGCTTATTTTGTTATTTTTTTATTTATCTATTTTTTTACAGATTTTATTAGGTGGGGCCCGCACCAGCTAGATCCACTCCACTGGTTGGATTCTATGGCTCATGATGGACCAAACAAGCCCAATATTCAAGGTATTTTGGTGTGTAGAAACATCAAAGTGGGCCTCAATAGATTCTGACGGTAAGGATCACTGTTTTCTTTAATACGGCCCACCAGATATTTAGATTGTCTTCATTCTCCGGCTCAACACCTAAAACGAGCTGATAATTAAAATGTCCAAGTAAAATTTTATAGATACTTCTTCACTGTGTTGGTGCCTAACGCATTCCATTTAACATACTGTTCACTCCCCAAGTATAGGGTTGTGATGTAGTAATAAACTCGGTAAGACCGAGGTCGAATCCACAGGGACTGAAACTTGTACGTTTCCTGAAACTAGGTAGAAATAGAACTAGACTAAGATGTGATCTAAACCAAATAGAATTTAGGAAATAATTGTGGAATAATTATCTAAAACTTTAAGGAATTCAGAGGAAGGAAACTAGGGATTCAGAGGATCCACTTGTAGAGATCAGGAAGATCTTATGCCTGCATCAATGTTTATGGAATTCAAACTGAACTTACTTGATCTGGTTTTCAAGAGATGAAAGGTATATGAATTAGAATGGATTCCATCATCTAACCATGCCCAGGAGACAAAGCAAACAACAGGATTAAACTAATTACCAACCAATCAACAATGTATGAGGATCAGGAAGGGTACTGTCATCCTACCATGCCCATGGAGCAATGATGAACAACAGGGCTTCCTGACTTCATAAACATAAAAAGGGGAAAGAAATATTCAAAGCCCTTGCAAACCCATTGTAATTTCAGTCACAACAGACCATTAAAGACTAGGAAAAATATTCCTTTAATAATTAAATATATCAAATTCAGTTTATGAATTAAAGGCATGAAACAGTATCTCCCATCTCGCTACAGGCTTCACCTCTTAGCCCTAGCTAAGAGGTTTAGCCACACATGAATAGCCTGAACCCGAAGCAAATAAAAAGAAAAATAAAACGGAAAAGTAAAGAAAAGAAGAAAACACTTATTCTTTCTTCACTCTCTTCCGTTCCAGCATCCTGTTCCAGCCAAGCCAACCTCTGGACACGTCTCTTCAATCCTTTCTCCAAACGGTTACAGCAGCAGACCACCTGTACTCTCTGTCTAAAACCCCAAAAACCGATCACCCTGCTCCCACATACAGCCTTCCTCAAGAAAACAAAACCCAAAAAACTTCTCCCCCCTAAGCCACTGATCTCCCCCTCTCTTTATAAGATTCCGGCAGTGGTGGCTGAGTCGAGCACTGACTTCTCCTTCGCAGCCTCTTTGCAACGGAGACGGACTCCCTGTTAACGCGAAAAGAACCACGGCCTTGCATCTGTGATGACTGGTGGGCCCAGGATTGATGTTGGATGAGAAATCCGACCCATCCATAAGTTTCCCCTCGAAAAACCAATGAAATCTGATTGGTTTTGGATCCGCTTCGAGGTGAACAACGAGTTAGTTTAATTTACCGTCGGTCTTCCGATTGGACGGTCGAAATCCAATTAAAACTGTCCTCTGCAATTCCACCACCTAGGCGCTATTTTTAGGGAGCATGGGCGTCTGATGAACGGTCCAGATTCGACTGATAAGTCACGTCAGTGGCCCACAAGCTTTCTCCGCAGCCACAGACGCGAAACAGAGCTTCCGCGTCGGAATATCCGATGATTGGTGGACCCTACAGTGATGTTTTTGATAAAATCCACCACGTCCACTGAGTTACTGACGAAAAACCAGTTAGGAATGGACGGTTTTGTAGTGTAGTTGGTGTGGTCCACTGAACTTTGCTCGCTGCCGTCCAACCTGCGATTTATAGTTACGATCTTCCCGTAGCTTGCATGAGGACAAACGGACGCCTAGGAGAGGGTTTTCGCCCCCTTATGGACGCAATGGACGGCACTGATCATCCATTTGGATGATGTGTGGGGCCCACAATCGAAACCACGAAGCACGGCATAAAACGCTGTTGCGTTTTGGTGGGAATTGGAAGAAGGAGTCGGTCAAAAGTCGGATTGACCGACTTCTCGTTCCTGTGCACGGCCAGTGCACCTATGCACTATGCACACGCATACTCCAGTGGGGTCCATTATGATGCTTTTGAGAGATCCGCTCCGTCCATCCGTTTTGTCAGCTCATTTAAACAGTCTAGAACAATTTTGAAGCATATCCGGATATCAGGCGGGCCCCACATAATGATTAAAGGGGATGATCTGTCCGTTGGGCCACTTCCACAGTGATCCAGGAGCTGAAATTTTACGTGTACGGTTCATTTATGGTCCTCAGGCCACGTATGGAGTTTTGAACTGATCGGATGGTGGGAACCCTATGATCTTGCATTCTGGACACTTTTCAGGCCACTTGAGCTTCAATTCCTCGATTTTCTTGGGTCCCTGGCGTGCAAATCTGTCGATCTTGGTCTCATAGGGTCCGTCGCTTGCCTTGGTGACTTTAGACTGTTAAATCCATGCCTTTAGTACCCTTTTCCAGCCCAAGCTCGTGAATACGCCCTGCATCACAAACACGATTAAATCAGGCCATTAAGCGGTATCATGCTTGTAAATCTATGCAGCAACTGGGTCCGATATGCCATATTTGACCCTCAACACAACCCCCAACCAGCATTTTGCTAGTCCCGAGCAAAGTATGCGAAAAATAAATTGAGAATTACAGAACAATTTCTATAAAATCGAATGATTTTTGAAAAGCAATCCATATCCTAGAATTCTATGATTCATGAATGTTGGGTTTACTTTCTCCTGAAATCAAGTTCACAGTAACCTTTATAATCAAGCTCAAATATTAATCCATTAATTTGACCGATTTTAAATATTGAGTTCCATGAGTGTATAGTCCAATCTCGACTTGTCAACATTAAGATTCACCTTGATATTTAAGGATATCATTGGTAATAAATAAGAGAAATCACGATAACCCAACTTGGCTTACACCTATTTTTTTTTTATTCTCTTAATTTTTGACTTATTATTATTATTTTTTCATTACGAGTAACGCCATGAAGAGGGATCAAATCCTCACCTACAGGGAGCAAACCTAAGATAAAGACTGTATACCCAACTTTTTCACATATCATTCATGGGGAATCGAGTCCTCACCTATAGGGAGCAATCCTATGATAAAGACTGTTCGCCCAATCCTTTTAATTTTCTCAGGCCGGTTCTGTTCATGCTTAGTGATTACCACATTAATCCTTCAATATCAGACTGAAACCTTAACATGCAAGCGAGATGTGTCTTGCGAATTCATGACTCAATCAATATCTACAAATTCTAAAAATGGATTAACAATTCAAACTTAGCTGTGAAATTTAATAGATAACTGAATCCAAGAGTCATGAAGTACCAACATCACGCATTTTGAAATTCTAAGTACCCTAGATGGCCATCAAAATCACTTTGAATTCATCAGAAATCCTGAAAAATTAAAAATTTTCACCACTTTTGCTAAAGACCAAGAAAACACTGATTAGGAAACCTAATCTCCCACCCCCAACCAAAAATCTACATTGTCCTCAATGTAAAAAGAAATAGACATGCAATGCACATGAGACAACGGAAAAATAGGAGTGATGGAAAGATAGTACCTGGACGAAAGAATCAAGAGGCTTTCCAAAGATATCTACGTAAGAGCGGGTCAGCACAAGAGAGAGACCAAATAAAATAAAAAAAATAACAAAAATGAAATACTACCTACACCATTTTCATAGGTGCTCTCGATTGCATTTAGCGTATGCAACAAGCCTTTAAACCCCTAGGTTACCCCTAGTGGACAAGTTGTAGTCTCGTGAGGGTTTGCAGTAATGTTACCCACAAACATTGAACTAACTAATGATATAAAAGAAATGAAATGAAGAGCTGGGCTGCCTCCCAGGAGCGCTAAGTTTACTGTCTTCAGCCAGACAAATAAAGCAACTACCTTAGTCCTAAGAAAGCAGGAAACCTACCTATATCTCCATCAGACTAGGAGATCAATCCTGGTAAACAGGATCAGTCAGAGGCATGGACACGTCCTCTGAATCAAATTTCTCGACAAATGGTTTCAATCGATGTCCATTGACTTTAAACTCCTTGCCATTGTCGGGATCTCTTATCTCAACGGCCCCATGTGGAAAAATAGTGACAACAATGTAAGGGCCGGTCCAACGAGATCGAAGCTTACCCGGAAAGAGATGTAATCGAGAATTGTACAAAAGGACCTTCTGACCAGGCGTGAATGATTTTCGCAAAATGTGTTGGTCATGAAATGCTTTCATCTTGTCCTTGTAAATTCTCGCATTATCGTACGTATCATTCCGGATTTCCTCAAGTTCATTCAATTGAAGTTTGCGTAGCGAGCCAGCGTTGTCAAGATTGAAATTAAGATTTTTGATCGCCCAGTACGCTTTATGTTCCAGCTCCACAGGCAAGTGACAAGCTTTCCCATAGACAAGTCTAAAGGGAGACATTCCAATAGGGGTTTTAAAGGCAGTACGGTATGCCCATAAGGCATCGGTCAATCGAATTGACCAATCCTTACGATCTGGGTTAACCGTTTTCTCTAAAATGTGTTTGATCTCCCTATTCGAAATCTCAGCTTGTCCACTTATTTGTGGATGGTATGGGGTGCTCACCTTATGAGAGATACCGTATTTCTTCATTAAGCTCTCGAATGGTCTATTACAAAAGTGTGAGCCCCCATCACTAATGATGGCTCGAGGCGTTCCGAATCGAGAAAGGATGCTCTCTTTTAGGAATTTAATGACCGTGCGATGGTCATTCTTTCGACACGGAATCGCTTCGACCCATTTAGTGACATAATCCACGGTGAGCAAAATATACAGATTCCCAAATGATTGGGGGAATGGTCCCATGAAATCGATGCCCCAACAATCAAATGCTTTAATGATAAGGATGAGATTCAAAGGCATCATATTTCGACGGGATAATGCTCCCAATTTCTGACAACGCTCACAAGCTTTGCAAAACTCATGAGTGTCCCTGAACATAGTGGGTCAGTAAAAGCCACACTGTAGAATCTTGGCCATGGTCTTTTTAGCAGAGAAGTGACCACCATAGGCCTGTGAGTGACAGAAGGAGATGACGCTCTGATGCTCATCGTCTGGTACACATCTCCTTAGAATTTGGTCTGGGCAATATTTAAATAAATAAGGATCATCCCAGAAAAAGTTGCGCACCTCGGTGAAAAATTTCTTCTTATCTTGCGCAGTCCACTGTGTTAGTATAGAACCTGTGATAAGAAAATTAGCAATATCAGCGAACCAAGGTGAATGGGAGACTCTGAACAGCTGTTCATCAGGGAACATGTCATTGATATGGGTCGCCTCAAGGGAATCAGAGGTATTAAGGCGAGAAAGGTGATCGGCCACTACGTTCTCTACTCCCTTTTTATCTTTAATCTCCAAATCAAATTCTTGAAGTAGAAGGATCCATCGTATCAAACGGGGCTTAGAATCATTCTTAGAAAGAAGATACTTAAGTGCCGCATGATCTGTGTAAATAATGATCTTGGATCCGATCAAGTAAGACCTAAATTTGTCCAAGGCGAACACTACAGCTAAGAGTTCCTTTTCCGTAGTCGAGTAGTTCACCTGGGCAGAATTTAAAGTTCTACTTACGTAATGAATGACGTAGGGCCGCTTATCTTTTCTCTGGCCTAGGACCGCTCCAAGAGCATAATCAGAAGCGTCGCACATAAGCTCAAAAGGAAGGCTCCAGTCGGGTGGCTGCATGATAGGTGCAGTGGTTAACGTGCCCTTAAGCTTGGTGAAAGCTTCCTGGCATTGCTCAGTCCACTCGTACGGAGCATCCTTTTGAAGAAGAGTGCATAAAGGACGAGAGAGGAGACTAAAGTCCTTTATGAATCGCCTGTAAAATCCTGCGTGTCCTAAGAAGGATCGCACGTCTCTATGTTCATGGGTGGGGGTAGGTTAGAGATAAGATCGATTTTTGCCTTATCTACCTCGATTCCCTTGGACGAGATGATATGCCCAAGGACTATTCCCTTCTGAACCATGAAATGACACTTCTCCCAATTAAGTACCAAGTTCTTTTCTTCACATCTTTTCAGCACACATTTAAGACTTTCCAAGCACTTGCTGAAAGATGGACCGTAAACAGAGAAGTCGTCCATGAAGACCTCTAGGTATTGCCCCACCATATCAGAAAAGATACTAAGCATACATCGCTGAAAGGTGGCAGGGGCATTACATAGTCCGAATGGCATCCTTCGATAGGCAAAGGTGCCGTAGGGACATGTGAATGTGGTCTTTTTCTGGTCTTCAGGGGCTATCTCTATCTGGTTGTAGCCCGAAAACCCGTCAAGGAAACTATAATAGGAATGACCAGCTAACCTTTCCAGGATCTGATCAATGAATGGTAAGGGAAAGTGGTCTTTCCTCGTGACGGTATTCAACTTCCTGTAGTCAATGCACATTCTCCAACCAGTAGTGACTCTAGTTGGCACGAGTTCATTATTAGCATTGGCTACGATGGTGATTCCAGACTTCTTAGGGACCACTTGAGTTGGACTCACCCATTGAGTATCAGATATAGGGTATATAATACCCACATCCAATAGTTTAAGAACCTCGGCCTTAACCACTTCCTTCATATTTGGATTTAGTCTACGTTGTGGTTGCCGAGCGATTTTTGCATTATCCTCAAGGTATATGCGGTGAGTACAAATCGAGGGATCGATTCCCTTGAGGTCCGCTATCGTCCATCCCAGGGCTCCTTTATGCTCAATGAGAGTAGATATGAGCATACTCTCTTGTTCTTTCTCCAGGTGGGCAGAGATCACCACCGGGTATGTCTCATCTTGACCTAAATATGCATATTTCAAATCAGAGGGCAAAGGTTTTAGGTCAAGCTTCGGCGGCTTGAGGTTAGACGGTAGAGGCACTACATCGGTTTGTGGCAATTCTTCAAATTGTGGCCTCCACCGGTTAACTTCAAGTACCGGTGCAGTATCAAGCAAGGCACACGTCTCCCTAATCATGTCATCATTAAAATCATGGGAGTGGGCCAGTCACGTCTCCAGATGGTCGGAGGATAAGGTCAGCGGTGTCGTATCTTCCATGAAAGAGTCAATCATGTTAATGTCGTGGAAATCGTCATCATCCTTTGAGTTGCTGCCGTTATTGAAAAAAATGTTTGACTCCAATGTCAAATTTCCAAAAGACATAGTCATGATACCATTCCTACAATTGATAATTGCATTTGACGTGGCAAGGAATGGGCGACCAAGAATGACGGGAATCTGAGTGCTCATGTTATTGATGGGTTCGGTGTCCAGGATGATAAAATCTACAGGGTAGTAAAATCTATCGACCTGGACTAACACATCCTCAATTATCCCTCTTGGTACACGAACAGAGCGATCAGCAAGTTGCAGTGTGGTTAGGGTGGGTTTTAATTCACCCAAACCTAACTGTTTGTATACCAAGTAGGGAATCAGATTGACGCTCGCTCCTAAGTCAAGAAGTGCGTGATCAATTCGATGGTTCCCGATTACATATGATATGGTTGGGCTACCGGGATCCTTGAATTTCTGCGGCACGTCTTGCTTCAAGATGGCACTCACTTTCTCAGTCAAGAAGATTTTCTTTTGAATAATTTTCCGTCGTTTGGTCGTGCATAAGTCTTTCAGGAATTTGGCGTATGAAGGTATCTGTTTAACGACATCAAGTAGAGGAATGTTGACTTTCACTTGTTTCAACACCTCCAGGATATCCTGAGAGTTAGAGAGAGGTTTTGGTGAAACCAACCGTTGGGGGAATGGAGCAACTGGCTTCTCTAGAAGTTCTGGTTCTACTTTTTGTGGGGCATCACTGGATCCATCATTGTTGTCCTCTTTTGGTTCTTGAGGCTTTTCGGGCCTAACCGGAAGAGTTTTATCAATGATCTTCCCACTCCTAAGAGTGGTGATGGATTTAGCATGCCCCATCTGATTTGAAGAGCTGGGATCATTATTCTCGTACTGCGGTTTAGGATTGGGGAGAGGTTGTGCAGGAAGCATCCCCTTTTCTATAACCGTCATACGAGAATCTATCTTTTGCATAAAATCTGTAATTCCCCGCATTGCCTGAGCCAGCTCTTGTATAGGATTTTGAACCGGTTCCTCTTGAGGTTTCACTTGATTTGGATTTTGATTGAAGAAACCTGGAGGGGTAGCCGTTTGTCCATTCCTCCAACTAAAGTTTGGATGATTTTTCCAGCCAGGATTGTATGTGTTGGAGTTAGGTCCAGTAAAAGGTCTTTGATAATTATTTACGGCATTGGCTTGTTCATTCAACACTCCTCGAAAGGCAGGTATTGTAGGACAGTTTTCAGTTGTGTGAATGTTGCAATCACAGATGCCGCAAACAATTTCATTGACCTTATCCTTCTTTCCTTCCATGGCCTCAACTTTCCTTATGAGCGTAGTCACTTTACACTTGAGATCATCCTCTTCTTTCAAGAGATATAATCCACCTTTCTCCTTTAATTGAGTCGGCCTAGACGTGGTGTTCGCCATTGGGTAATAGTCCCATGATTGTGTTTTTTCAGCGAGACTATCGAGGTAATCCCATACCTCGTCAACATCTTTGTTGATGAACTCTCCATTACACATTGTCTCGACCATTTGGCGCATGGAAGATGTCAGTCCATCATAGAAAAAATTTGTAATGCGCCACGTTTCAAATGCGTGTTGTGGGCATGAACTGACCAAATCTTTGAACCTTTCCCAACATTGAAAGAATGTTTCATCTTCCTTTTGGGCAAAGTCCATGATTGCTTTTCTGAGGGTAATCGTTTTATGATGTGGGAAGAATTTTTTTATGAATTCCCTCTGCATGTCGTTCCATGTGCCAATGAATCTAGGACGCAGTGAATGTAACCACGTCTTAGCTTTCTCTTTTAAGGAGAAAGGAAAGAGTTTCAGCCTAATTGTATCCTCAGATACATTAGGAAAACATAATGTAGCTATTATCTCATCGAACTCTTTCAAATGTAAATATGGACTTTCAGATTCAAGTCCATGGAATTTGGGAAGGAGTTGGATAACTCCTGGCTTGATGTCCATTTGTCCTGTGTTTTCAGGAAAAATCATGCATGAGGGCATACTCACTCCCGCCGGTTGTAGATAATCTCGTAAAGTACGAGGCGGGGGTGCCTGTTGCACCTCATTTTCATCTTGGGTATCCTCCACCCTTGGTGGAAGTAGAGGAGGTTGGTCTTCAGCCATAACTTCAGTTAACTCAGGGGATTTCGAGCGGTGTCTAGTCCTGCGATGGATAGTCAACCCCTCAACCAATCCTCCTTCAGTCAAGAGACGTCGAGTGTTGTCACGGGCCCACTTGGGCATGAAAACACTCGCAGCCCTCAATTAAAAACCTAATCCTAAGAAAAAAGAAGAAAAGCTAGAAAGAAAGAGAGAGTTGGAAAGAAATTACCAAATTGAAGCCCCTAAGTTAAGGACCTGCAAAATAAAACAAAAATAAGTTAGATTCTAAAAAGGAGAAAAACAATCTTTTAAAAGAAAGATAACAGTAAACTGATTTCTAAAAGAAGGAATTCTTAAAAGAAAGTGGAAATTTCTAAAATAAATTAGGAAAGATCTAAACTAGAAAGGAAATTATTAAAAGAGAACTGAAAAATAGAAAGTAGGGACAGAGCTTATCGAATTAGAAATTTCTATCTTAAAGGCCTACCAAATAAGAAGGTTAGTTCCTAAACAAAAATTCTAAAAATAAATTAGGAAACAAGACTGGATTCTAAAAGTGTTAGAAAAAATTAAAAAAAAATAGAAAGTTAATTTCTAAGAAGGGAAAGAAATAACAAAAATTCTAAAAATAAACTATTTCCTACAGAAGGGAGGATACTAGAATTAGAAAATTTCTAAAATTTAAACCCTAATTCTAAAAATATGAAAAAGTAGAGAGATTAGGAAGGAATTACCAATTTAAGAACTTATGTCAGGATCCTACAAAACAGGAAAACAGGTTAAGTTCTAAAAAACTATTTCCTACAGAAGGGAGGATACTAGAATTAGAAAATTTCTAAAATTTAAACCCTAATTCTAAAAATATGAAAAAGTAGAGAGATTAGGAAGGAATTACCAATTTAAGAACTTATGTCAGGATCCTACAAAACAGGAAAACAGGTTAAGTTCTAAAAATAGAATAAAATAAAATAAAAACTTCTATCCTAAAGTAAGTAAAATCCTAATCCTAACCTAATTCTAAAACTAATTAATTTCAGAAAAACGTAACCGTCAGTCCCCGGCAACGGCGCCAAAAACTTGTTCACTCCCCAAGTATAGGGTTGTGATGTAGTAATAAACTCGGTAAGACCGAGGTCGAATCCACAGGGACTGAAACTTGTACGTTTCCTGAAACTAGGTAGAAATAGAACTAGACTAAGATGTGATCTAAACCAAATAGAATTTAGGAAATAATTGTGGAATAATTATCTAAAACTTTAAGGAATTCAGAGGAAGGAAACTAGGGATTCAGAGGATCCACTTGTAGAGATCAGGAAGATCTTATGCCTGCATCAATGTTTATGGAATTCAAACTGAACTTACTTGATCTGGTTTTCAAGAGATGAAAGGTATATGAATTAGAATGGATTCCATCATCTAACCATGCCCAGGAGACAAAGCAAACAACAGGATTAAACTAATTACCAACCAATCAACAATGTATGAGGATCAGGAAGGGTACTGTCATCCTACCATGCCCATGGAGCAATGATGAACAACAGGGCTTCCTGACTTCATAAACATAAAAAGGGGAAAGAAATATTCAAAGCCCTTGCAATCCCATTGTAATTTCAGTCACAACAGACCATTAAAGACTAGGAAAAATATTCCTTTAATAATTAAATATATCAAATTCAGTTTATGAATTAAAGGCATGAAACAGTATCTCCCATCTCGCTACAGGCTTCACCTCTTAGCCCTAGCTAAGAGGTTTAGCCACACATGAATAGCCTGAACCCGAAGCAAATAAAAAGAAAAATAAAACGGAAAAGTAAAGAAAAGAAGAAAACACTTATTCTTTCTTCACTCTCTTCCGTTCCAACATCCTGTTCCAGCCAAGCCAACCTCTGGACACGTCTTTTCAATCCTTTCTCCAAACGGTTACAGCAGCAGACCACCTGTACTCTCTGTCTAAAACCCAAAAACCGATCACCCTGCTCCCACGTCCAGCCTTACCTCAAGAAAACAAAACCCAAAAACTTCTCTCCTCTCAGCCACTGATCTCCCCCTCTCTTTATAAGATTCCGCCAGTGGTGGCTGAGTCGAGCACTGACTTCTCCTTCGCAGCCTCTTTGCAACGGAGACGGACTCCCTGTTTACGCGAAAAGAACCACGGCCTTGCATCTGTGATGACTGGTGGGCCCAGGATTGATGTTGGATGAGAAATCCGACCCATCCATAAGTTTCCCCTCGAAAAACCAATGAAATCTGATTGGTTTTGGATCCGCTTCGAGGTGAACAACGAGTTAGTTTAATTTACCGTCGGTCTTCCGATTGGACGGTCGAAATCCAATTAAAACTGTCCTCTGCAATTCCACCACCTAGGCGCTATTTTTAGGGAGCATGGGCGTCTGATGAACGGTCCAGATTCGACTGATAATCACGTCAGTGGCCCACAAGCTTTCTCTGCAGCCACAGACGCGAAACAGAGCTTCCGCGTCGGAATATCCGATGATTGGTGGACCCCACAGTGATGTTTTTGATAAAATCCACCACGTCCACTGAGTTACTGACGAAAAACCAGTCAGGAATAGACGGTTTTGGAGTGTAGTTGGTGTGGTCCACTAAACTTTGCTCGCTGCCGTCCAACCTGCGATTTATAGTTACGATCTTCCCGTAGCTTGCATGAGGACAAACGGACGCATAGGAGAGGGTTTTCGCCCCCTTATGGACGCAATGGACGGCACTGATCATCCATTTGGATGATGTGTGGGGCCCACAATCGAAACCGCGAAGCACGGCATAAAACGCTGTTGCGTTTTGGTGGGAATTGGAAGAAGGAGTCGGTCAAAAGTCGGATTGACTAACTTCTCGTTCCTGTGCACGGCCAGTGCACCTATGCACTATGCACACGCATACTCCAGTGGGGTCCATTATGATGCTTTTGAGAGATCCGCTCCGTCCATCCATTTTGTCAGCTCATTTAAACAGTCTAGAACAATTTTGAAGCATATCCGGATATCAGGCTGGCCCCACATAATGATTAAAGGGGCTGATCTGTCCGTTGGGCCACTTCCACAGTGATCCAGGAGCTGAAATTTTACGTGTACGGTTCATTTATGGTCCTCAGGCCACGTATGGAGTTTTGAACTGATCGGATGGTGGGAACCCTATGATCTTGCATTCTGGACACTTTTCAGGCCACTTGAGCTTCAATTCCTCGATTTCCTTGGGTCCCTGGCGTGCAAATCTGTCGATCTTGGTCTCATAGGGTCCGTCGCTTGCCTTGGTGACTTTAGACTGTTAAATCCATGCCTTTAGTACCCTTTTCCAGCCCAAGCTCGTGAATACGCCCTGCATCACAAACACGATTAAATCAGGCCATTAAGCGGTATCATGCTTGTAAATCTATGCAGCAACTGGGTCTGACATGCCATATTTGACCCTCAACAATACCCACGTCAGTTCACACCTCACTATATGTCGAGCATCCCTGGACGCTGGATGGCATGGAAATAACACAGGCATCATGGTGGGTCCCACATAGACATGGCCCACCTGATGGTATAATATATATACAATATATTTATTATATTATATTTCAAAGAAAGAAAAAGGGGTGGCTAGGCGGTACACTCCACAGTCAGTTCTCACTTTACTGTTAGCTACACCCCACTGTCAGACTGCACTATTAGCCACCTCCATTGATGGACGGTGTGGATTTACCTCATCATGGTGGGTCCCACATGGACGTGGCCCACCTATTTGGAATAATATGATATTTGTGTTTTCCTTCCGTCTAGGCCCGGTAACGAGCTGGATGGTGTAGATCCAACACATGCGTCAGGTGGGTCTTATGAAGGCGAATGGCATGGATAAAATATACACTTCATGGTGGGCCACACACACAATCACACTATCATCCATACGAGAGAGAGAGAGAGAGAGAGAGAGAGAGAGAGAGAGAGAGAGAGAGAGAGGCCCCGCCACTATGGGCCCCACATGATTACAACTCATACATCAAAATGGGTCCCACTACAAGTGGGCCCTCAAATGCAAATCGACGGTAGATCACCCACCTATTGACCTCCTTCTTGGTCCCTTAGCCTCCTTAGCTCCTTGCCTTCAATGTTGATGGAGGTAGATGATGAATGAATGGTTGAGATGTGAGATGAGAGGGTGAGCCACACTTGTTGTTTTGGGAGAGCTTAGAAAGGCTTGGCCGAGTGGTATTTTGGCTTGCTTGGGAGTGAATAGAGGGAATGAGAGAGAGAGAGAGAGGGGGAAGTAATGGATTAAAGGGATGGATGGAGTGGTGGTTGTAAGGAAAGGAAATGGAGAGGTATGGGTGTGTTTGAAATTTAGAAAAGAGGGATGGGTAGGGAGAGAGAGAGAGAGTTGACTTGGGAAAAAGGAGGGATAGATTGCTTGTACTTGGGGTATGGAATGTACTTGACTTGATTGACTGATTGAGTGATGAGACATATTGTAGAGATTCTCTCAGAATTTGCAACGCGCGGCGTTTTCTTTGAGATGAACGCAGGCCCACATCTCCTGTCCTGGGTATCGGATCGGTGCACGAGTCGCGGCGTTGAAACCGCGACGATGACATGGTTGCAGGGGTACAAGTTTCTTGTCGAGTCGACTCTGACATGGAGGACTCGGTTTAGGATCGCCCACAAACGTCGAATATAGGTCGAGGGTTGCCGAAATTCGACCGGAAGGATCGCGGAAGCCTACGGAATGGTACGGTCTAGGATACGGGCCTTACAGATATTCCATCTTCAATAGCTAACTTTACATTGAGGATTTCCTTGATTGACTTTCTGAAGTTGAGTGATTCTTGGACTATGTGGACATCTTCGATGCGAAGAAGGTCAAGCTTATGACCTACAAGTTGAAGGGCGGAGCTTCAACTTGGTGGGAACAACTACAACTCGCACGGGTGAGGCAGGCGAAAGTACCAATTCGCACATTGTAGCGGATGAAATAGCTGCTACGTGCACGATTCTTCCCCAATGATTATGATCAAGTACTATTCCAACAAGACCAAAATTATCGGCAGGGCAGTCGGTTAATGAGAGATTACATAGAAGAATTCTACCTCTTGGCGATGCGTAATGATTTGGTCGAGACTGAATCATAATAAGTCACCAGATTTAACGGTAGATTGCGTATGATGATCCGGGATTGGATCTAAATGCAGTCCAATTGGAAGATGAATGATGCAATCAAGTTAGCTAACCGAGTAAAAGCACAGCTTGAATGTCCTAACACACATACCTATCCTACCACTAGGGTCGTTGCGGCAGGTTCGTCCCAAGGAGCTCCATAGGAAAAGAACCTGTAAGAGTGTGCACTCAACCTTCTACACCCATGAACTGAGATCAAGAAAGTGGGCAAGCTAGGCCCTAAAGGGGCGTATCGACTGCTACTGGTTTGAAAAGGATCCCGAACCCCTACAGTCGGCCGGGACTCGACCATTGCTATCGTTGTGGCCAACTGGGTCACCTATCAAACAGTTGTCCCCATCGACAAGTGGTGAACATTACCATCATTGATGGTAGTGCTGAAAACACCGATGAAGATCCAAATATTGAGGGACTGGAGCATGCCATAAGGACAAAGCAGATGAGACATGTTAGGTTTCACAGGATCATGGTGAGTTGTTGGGCGTGAGGCTACTATTGTATGCGTCAAGGAAAGAGGTCCACGACGACATAACATATTTCGAACTAGGTGTACGGTGAATCAAAAAGTTTGTGATGTGATCATCGATAGTAAGAACAACGAGAACATCGTCTCTAAAATTATGGTGGAGAAATTGCAATTAAAAACGGAACTTCATCCCTCCCTATAAACGATCAGTTGGATTAAAAATGTCAATGAGATGAAAGTAATTGAACAACAAAAAAATTATATCTTTTTCAATTGGTAAACATTATAAAGACGAAGTATTATGCAATGTAGTTGACATGGAGGCCTGTCACATACTACTTGATCAGCCATGACAATCCAATCGTGACGCCACTCATAAAGGGCGAGATAATGTGTATATTTTCGTCAAGGATGGCCGAAAAATCATATTAGCCCCTATGGATCCAAAGGAGTCACCTGAAACTTCTAAAGTGCAGGGTTGTTTTCTCTTAACCATACGAGATTTCGTGGAGGAATCCAAAATAACAGGACATGTCTATACATTAATTGTAAAAGGAAAGAAACTTGAGCCCACCATCATCCCTGATAAACTAAAATCCTTGTTGTATGAATTCAAAGAAATTTAGCCCGATGACCTTCCCGATGAATTGCCTACCATGAGAGATGTTCAACATTATATTGACATTGTCCCCAAATCTAGTCTCGAAGATGACACACTTCATCCCATGCAAGAAGACCCTCGATGCGACACACATGACAAATCTATTCTTCAAAGAAGTCGTGCGGCTAAACAGGGTTCTCAAGATATTACTTCTGACCGTCATACAAAGTTTATTAGCCACTTCTGACGGACTTTGTGAAATCGGTTCGATACTCGACTTTAGTTCAGCAGTGCCTACCACCCACAGACCAATGGGCAAACTGAAGTTGTGAATCATACATTGGGGAACCTCCTTCGATATATTTTAGGTGAAAAATTGAAGCAGTGGGATTTGACATTATCTCAAGCAGAGTTTGCATTGAATAACATGGTGAACCGCTCGACATGAAAGTCCTCATTCTAGATTATTTATGGTTGAGTGCCTCGCCACACACTTGATTTGACCCCTTGGCCCAAGCTCCTAGGCATGAGCGTTGCAGCAGATCATATGACGGACATAATCATGGGCATTCATACAAAGGTGCAAGCCAAGTTACATGCCTCGAACGACAAGTATAAGGAGCAAGCCGACAAGCATTGACAACAAAAGGGGTTCGAGGTGTGCGACGAAGTTATGATCCATCTACGTAAGGAAAGGTTTTTGATTGGGACGTACAACAAATTAAAGAATAAGAAGATTGGACTGGTACCGATACTCCGAAAGATTAATGAAAACGCTTATGTTGTTGATCTTTCGGATGACATGGAGATCTCGCACACTTTCAACGTTGCGGACCCAACCGAGTATCACGATCCAAAGCAGGATAAGAACTCAAGGACGAGTTCTTTTGAAGTGGAGGGGATTGATGTAGAGTGGTTCATGTACAATATCATGGCTAAGATGGACTAGAAAAGGCTCGAGTGATCCGGACCGTTAGAATCTTAAAACGGGTGTATCCCGCAAATTGAAATGAGTTATCTGACATGCCATATATGATTTTGGGGTAGGATGAGCTACTTTAGCTACCCAAATTGGCTAGCCAGGTTGCCTACGCCAAATTTGCGATATTCCATCAGATCGATGGTTGAATTTTCATTTTTTACTATTTATAGTAAGTTTTAATTTGATTATAACTCTTCATCCATTGGGCTCTAGGAGTTCCGTCCAACATGAAAAGTGCTTAGAATAATTAGGAGAATAACATGGTTGAGCTAAATAGGACACTTACTATTTTTGGCCGAAAACCATGAGGTCCAGTGGAGATCATGAGTGCCTATAAATAGTAAGTTTACTATTTATAGTAAGTCACGATTTTTAGTAGTTTTAGTTGTAGTTTAATTCTGAAACTTCTTCTTAGGTTTCATGTCATTATTTAAGAAGGTTGTAAACTCGTTTTAGTTATCAACGAATTTATTATGAATTTTCTAAAAATTATTCTATTTTTTATTTTCCCCGTGGATTCAAGGTATCTCTCTAAAGAGTCTTGAGAAGAAAAGTTTCATGGATTCGGAATAGTCCGCCCGCCCCCCGCCCCAAACGGTGCTCAACCTCAACATGTCTTTCCCTGCGTCAGTTGACAAGATCAATCTTTCAATCATCGCCTTCATTTTGTGATGGGTTGTCTATTTTGTTTTGTTTTTACTATTATTGATAGCCTGGTTGCTAGGACTTGTAAATTTTTTAACTAAAAAGCTACTTATTATTATTATTATTATTATTATTATTTTAAAAGGTCTATGATGGCTAGGTTAGGGTTTGAACTGACACAAACAAGGTGCACGAGATGCACGATGACTTAAAATGTGATGCATGCTTTGTCCCGTAATCAGATTCAATGTCTTTCCAAGGAAACTTTCCTTAACACCTTCTAACCTGAATAGATGCACAAAAATATGTGGTTTTGTATGTAGGGGGTTTGAAAGCAACTGAGAAGTTAAAAACACTGAATGTTAGGGTCCAACAGCGTTGAAATGTGATAAAACAAAGCATAGGAAATATACTTTAATCTCAATAAGATGCTAAAATGGGATCTAAATCCGTGTCTGTAAACCTTACAGATTAGAAAATTGATTCGTAAATCTTAACAACCAATAAGATGCAATCTTACTTCAGTTTAATTTGTTATCTTGTCACAACCCTACACATCCAAATGGTATCATAGATTTTATGCTCATTGGCGGTGACAAATCTTGTTGTTGGGAATTTATCCGCTCGATTGTATTTCAAAATATTTTCAAAATTTGAGGTTTTCTTAAGATTATTATCAAGAAATCTCGCTAAAAAGAATCAGTAAATATTTATCATAAATTAATATGAAAATTTATTTTTTAATATATAATTATAACATAAGTTAGTCAACATCTATCAAGATAATTTCATGAAAAAATCACAAAACTTTAACATTGTCAATATTTTGACAATCTCGCAATGATATCATTTAGTTTATTTATTGCTAAAATATCACAATATTTTCAAAATCTCAATGATATTTGTCAAAACTACCCGTTGAAAGGCTAATTTTATAGACTTTCAAATATTGCCAATTTCATATTGTTTTGATATCATTTGATAACTCAAAAGTAATAATTAAAACTTTTGCTGGAAATTATTAAAGACTAATAGGAAATTCCTTTACGAAGACTAGTTGAGTTTGAGTCACTCAATTAAAGGGCTTCATGTGGGATCCGCGCGGTGGTGCCATGGTCATGGTCTTTTAAGGTCAAAGCTAGATGTGGACACTTGTGTGATCACACGTCAAAATCTAGGCCTTTGGACAATTCAAACGCAGGCCATAAGAAAATAGACAATGGAGATTGTTTAAACGGTATGCAACCTGCATCACAAAGTGATTGACATGTGTAAGATCCAAGCTATATCTATCAGATGGATCCCACTGTGTAGATGCCCTTGATGAGTAGACTAATTTTTAAGAAAATGCATCAAATAAAGAGATTCATGAGATGGATCGATTGGATCTTATACATGTACGTGTTGCCGTAGCATATGGTGTGGCATGCTAGTAGGCTCCCTCATATCAGTGTGAGCTTAGCATACTTCATTGAAGAGAGACTTATCACATATAGTTGGTTGTATGCCAACTTTTCATGTATCCCCATCTTTCTTATTAACGTGTGTGCCCCTTAAGATGTAAGATATCATACCATAAAAATGGTAGGTCCTGCAATGAGCATCACCTGTTTTAAAATGAGGCTAATCCAATTTATTATAGGGCGGCCACACCCATTTCTAAGTCATATCGTCAATTTTTATTGAGTCCAAATGTGTGGTCGACCTCATAGAATATCCACATGATTTTTATGTTGATGGTTTTCAAAACGGGCCTACCATTTTATGGTATGGGTCTCTGACATATAAGAGTGATAATGGGTTGCCCAACCCACCTAGAATAGTTAGACTTGTGGTGATGTGATGCAGGGATATGTATGTGATGAGGTTGATCACCGTCTTCCTCGAGGATAACTATGAATTTAGAGAGCTTCTTTGGAATCCTCACAAAGATTCCTAAAATCCACGAGAAAAAATAGGAAAAATAGAAATAAATTCTAATAAATTCAAAAATATATCGATTGATGATAAAAATGAATTTATAATATTTTAAATAGTGATATCAAACTTAGGAAGAAGTCTCAAACTCGAACTCCAACTCTAACTCATACTCTCTAAAATTCGTGACTTACTATAAATAGTAAGTTTACTATTTATAGATGGTCATGATATCTACTAGACTTTATGGCTTTCGACCAAAAATAGTAAATGTCCAATTTGGCCTAACCACATTATTCTTTTAAATTTTCTAAGCCCTTTTCATGTTGGGCAACACTCCTAAAGCTTTAAGGATCAAGAATTATAATCGAACTAAAACTTACAATAAATAGTAAAAACAAAATTAAAATGGAGTTTCGACCGTTGATCTGATTGAATCTCACAAATTCGGTGTTTGGATCGGGTATGCTAGGGCTAATGATGAATAGACTCACTTGGCCCAACCATTGCCCTAGGGTATAGTTCATAGGTACCAGTAACATAGACTATAGAGTTTGTACACATACTATAGAATCTGTATGCTAGTGTTTATAGCAACATGAAGAACATTGATACTTTTGGCAGTGTATAATGAATGATGTGTAAGCACTTACAAACTGTCCAAAATGTAAATCCATTTTAGATTGTGAACAATACATTGATGCACTCGTTTATATGCATATGGTGGATAATTGAATTAGGCATTTTCTTGATGAATTATTTTATTTTGCTCTTGTATGCTGTAGAAAAGTTTGATATATATTCTAGAAGTGAATCATGATTCATAAACACATAATTATACACCACTTGTACATAAAACATCTATATAACTTATCTTTAACTTAAAAGGCCAACTCTCTTATGGCTTGGCCAAACCCTAGCTTGGCTCAAACTACTTAGGGAGAGGGTTAGGGTTCTGGCTTAGGGCTCTAGGTTAGGGTAAGGCCAACATTGGTGATACAGAGTGGGTTATGGACAATTTCATGGCCAAGATGGACTATAGAAGGCTTGATCGGAGGTGGAAGTGATCAGGATTGTCAGAACTTTAAAACAGTCGTATCTCATAAATTGGAATGAGTTTTTCAACATACCATATATAATTTTGGTGTAAGAGAAGCTACTTTAACCAACCAACCCGCTATGCCAAGTTGTCCACACCGGATTTGCTAGATTGCATCAGATCGATGGCGGAAAGTCTATTTTATTTATGTTTTTAATATAAATAATAATTTTTAATTTGATCATAACTTTTGATCCTTGGAGTTTTAGGAGTCATGCCCAACATGAAAAGGGCTTGGAAAAATTAGGAGAATAACGTGGTTAGGCCAAATTGGACATGTACTATTTTTGGCTGAAAACCATGAAATCTAGTAGATATTATGACCACTATAAATGGTAAGTTTATTATTTATAGTAAGTCACCTGTTTAGGGAGTTTGAGTTGGAAATTCCATCCTAGGTTTAAGTTCACCATTTAGAGGATTCTAATTTTGTTTATTATTATTATTATTATTATTATTATTATCATCATCATCATCATCAATCAATTTATTTTGAATTATTAGAAATTATTTTTTAGTTTCATCCCCTGTGAATTCGAGGAATTTCTACAAGGAGTCCAGAGAAGCTCTAGATTTGGAGTAGTTATCCCTGAGTAAGATGGTGATCAACCCTGCGTCAATTGGCCTCATCTAGCCTGTTCCATGCCACCTTTAAGGCCAGCCCACGCGCCCTGATTTTATCAATAAATGTGCACGTGAGGTGTAGAGTATTAAGAGAGATTTAAAGCAAAGATAAGAGCGTTTATGTAATTATGAGGTGCTCGGTTGTAGCATTTTCTTCGTTTTAAAATGTTCCGGCAGCCTACATATTAAGTGCGTCCCGTACTCACATGTATAGCGTGTTTAGCACATGATTTTTGTGTGTGCTGCTGTGATGTTTACGTGACATCCATCTGTCCATCATTTGAGGTCCCTCTTTCTAACCGTACATATAAAAAAATCTTTCTTATTGAGAATTCAAATGGGCCACACCACTGGGAAAGACTGTAAAATCAGCCAATTCTAATTTCATGTGATGTGCTCATTTTTTCGGTTACGTCTGGGCCTGCTATACTGGGTCCTTGTTGGGCTTAATATGGGCTTTGGGTTTGCCCCAATAATGTCAGTTTGGGCTAGCCCTAGCCCTGTTGCCACCACTACTCAAACCCAAGGCATGTCCTTGAGAACAAGAAGCTACACGAATACTTAGCATGCAACACATAGTTTTTTACTTCATTTTTAGGATGAGCTTGGCCGAGCCCCGTTTTTCTCGGGCTCGCAGAGTTTCATTTCACAGGTGGTGCTTGGGCAGACCCTGGCCCAGTCCGAACAGGCCCATTTAATAAATGGGCTATGTTTGGTCAATTCAATGGTAAACACTTGAATAATGAAGATATTCTTATGTTTTTCTTATCATTAGGTGTGGTTTAGAACTCCTTTTGACCCGACCCATGTCGACATGGCAATATGCCGGGGTGAGGTTGGCCTGGTTCAACCCTAGTCTTCTAAGTCCTGGCCTTAATTGGGCTGAAAGGCTTGGGCTTTAGTCCTGGACGTACAGGTCCAGGTCAGGCGAAGCCATGTCAGGAAAGATTTCAATGATAAATAGTGTGAAATAATATAATTTAAGAAATTTTCTTAATGATCTTCCATGAGTCCCATCATCTCATAAATGATTTGGATAATTGAATATGAGTCTTTAAGCTATACATGTATGGTGATTAGAAACTGCTCACAAATATATTTAATACATCCATTCTTTTTGTGTAATATTGGCCCATTTGGGGATTGGACTGAGCCATTGGGCTAAGATAATTCATCATTGGCCTGAACAGGCTGGCCAAGATTTCAAGCCTGGGCCCCGCTCTCAGGCCAGGTTTAGGAACCCAAGCCCTGGCTCGTTTGGCCCCATTGCCACCCCTGCATGGCACATATGACTTGCACTCGTAAGGTGGCTATGATCATCCAACTCAGGCGGTTTTTCGCTGTGGCTACATGAACACAATGACTGTGGACCTTCGGTCAATCCTTCTCAACCGTTCGTCCTTCTTTACAGATGCGGCCCACCAGATAACTAGACAGTCGGGATTTTCAGGTCTTGCCATATAAACAAATTGAGGGTACCTGATGAACGGTCCCTATCTCAGACACATTGGCGCATGTGGAGAAAGCTTGCAAGCAGCCTTCAGCTTCTGTCTTTCAAGACTGCTAATGAATATGTATCTAAGGTGGGCCAGATAAGGCCGTTTGTTCACTTTTATTGGGAGTTAGGATTGGAAATGGGCCTGGGTTTGGTCAAGCTCAAGGTATCTACAAATCAGAGCCATTCAATTATGGAATTTGAATGTGACTCTAAGATCGCTCCATTCTTACTTGTTAAAATAAATGCAAGTATTAGATGCTATATATGCTAATACACAAGTTATCAAGGGATTAGGTCCTTACTCATGGCTCAGTGGTACGCCATGTGTGTTCAATCACTATTGGTTTCTAGTGTGATCCACTTGAGGTTTGGATCTGCTTCATTTGTGGTCCACTTGAGATTTGGATCTTCCTTATTTTTGAGCTCATGTCCTGTGAGCTCGCAAAATGGATGAATAGGGAGGATAAAACACATACATCATGGTGAGGTCCATGAACTTTTTCAGCAACCACTATGAGGTGGGTATTGGCCGTAAACGTGTTTACCGACCCTTGATTTTTTAAGGCTTAACCATGATGTTCAAAAATCAAGGATCGACTTGGTAAATTCCCTTTAAAATTTTATCATTGTTTTTTTATTTATTATTATTATTATTATTTTTTTTAACAGGAGATGTATGCCACCCTTCGCTTAAATTCCATTAAATTTGTGTTACCATGTTAGGCATGAGGCTGAAAAATAAGCTCATCTGTGTTTCAGGTGGGCCACACCAAGAAAATCGATTAGGAGAGAGATGTCCACCCTTAGTTTTTATAGGGCTCACCATGATCAGGCTCATCTTTAATTCAGATATGTCATACTAAGGGAAACAGTTTGGAAGGTAAAGGTTGTCATGTACATTGTTTTCAATTGTGTAGTCCACCTAGCCATGGATGCGTCTGATTTTTGGGGTCTAGGCCTGGGGTGATGCACTTGGTTGTATGGTTTTCATAAATATTACAGTACGGCACACTCGAGCGGCCGAGGCTTTACTCGCACGTCCAAACTCTAGTTAAAAAATCTAACGGCGAGGTATTCCAGTTAGCGTTGTCAATGGCCTGGGTTTGGGCCAGGCTGAGCTCTGTCCAAGCCCGGCCTGTAATTCTGAACTTAAGCCTAAATCCAGCCTGGGCCCGTAATGGGCTGAAATATATCAGCCCAAGTCCGGCCCAAGACATTTACACAAAGCTTGACCCGAGTCTGCCCGAGCCCAAGCCCTGAATATCTCCAAGGATAAATGGTACTTTGGTGTACCTTATATGAGAGAAATAACGAAAGAAAAGGGAGAAAAGTAGGTTTCTGGGTCTACGGGCTTTTAGGGAGCTAAACTGGAGTTCAGCTCGATTTACAATCGGACTCCTATTTAAGCCCGAGCCCAACCATTGGGCGTGATACACCATTCCAAACCCCACCCAGTACGGGCCAAGCCCGAAGGCCCGTCAGGCCTTCCCAGCCCATTGACAGCCCTAATTCTAATAATAATGGGTAGCATATTGAAATCCTTTTTGAAAAAATGGTACCCAATGCAAATTTTATATTAACTAAATAGTTTTTGTAAAATTCCCTTTAAAAATATAGGTATAAAAAGATTTATTTTAGGGTTTTTTTTTTTTTGCATCAAATTTCACGAAATACCATGAAAATCTAAACCAAATTAATCATGAAATTTCATGATATTTGGTGCAACCAAATGCAACCTAAACTTTCAAATAATGAAAAATATTAAAACCGATATTTTTAAAAATCTCACGATACCGTAACAATAATATTAGTGGATAAAAATTCTGCAACAATATCCCGATATTTATAAAATCGTGGATACTTGTCACACGGACCAGCTTTTAGCTACTGACTGGGCAATTTTGGAGAAATATCAATGGGCAGTATGCACGAATTCCGGCGAATGGGCAAAGATACTCAAAGTGGGCTGGGAGTCATAAGTGTTCTTCAATATTGGAGGGGTGATTAGCCAAGAAAATCTCGTGGATACTTGTCACACGGACCAGCTTTTAGCTACTGACGGGCAATTTTGGAGAAATATCAGTGGCCAGTATGCACGAAGTCCGGCGAATGGGCAAAGATACTCAAAGCGAGCTGGGAGTCATAAGTGTTCTTCAATATTGGAGGGGTGATTAGTAGTGACCCTTCACCACATTCTGTAGGATATAACAAATAAACAAATTTAGTACTCATTTGCCAATTCAATTATTCAAAATCGGCCAATTCAATATATACTTCACCAACTTGGTTACCGCTACTACGTTTACTCTTTTGGCAAATAAATAATGCCTCAGTTTAATGGCCGTGAAATACAATGACAGACACAATTTTTCTATAATGGAGTGCCGTCTCTTGGTATCGAGTAATGTCCGGATCAAATAATAGATAACACGCTCATTCCGCATATCATCATCCTGAGCAAGGAGAGCTCTGATTGACTCTGCTGAAACCGTGACATATAGCTTAAGCGGTCGACCTTCAATTGGTGGCATCAAAATATGTGGCCTCATAAGATACTCCTTGTTTCTATCAAAAGCCAACTGATGCTTCGCCTCACAAATAAACTCGGACCCCTGTTTCGGTTTTATTAGTGGATAGAAGATGTTAGTCTTTCCTGCGCAATTAGATATAAATCTTCGCATAAAATTAACTTGGTCCAGGAACTTTTGTAGCTCTAATTTGTTCCTTGGTGGACGAGCGTTGATGATAGCACGAGTCTTATTTTGATCGACTTTGATTTTTCTGTAGTGTATTAGAAATCCCAGAAAATTATTGGCCAAGACCCCAAAAGCATATTTTAAGGGGTTTGTTTTCAATTTGTGGAGCCTTATTCGCTCAAATAACCTACACAATTGGGCCACATGATCTTCCATATCGGCTGATTTGATCACTACGTCATCCACATAAACTTCCATGAACCGGTTGATCATATTATGGAAGATGACAATCATTGCCCTCTAATACATAACTCCTATATTTTTAAGTCCAAAAGGCATTACTACCCAGCAGTAGGTTCCTAGTGGACCAGGACATCTAAATGTTGTTTTTGGTACATTGTCCGTTGCAATGTAAATATGATTGTATCCACGATAATATATTGATCACTAAAAGTGGGATTTCCAATATAATACTTGCGTTGTGTGAGATTAATGCAGTAATTAAAATTGTGTATCAATGATTTGCATATTGAAGATAAATGACATTAAAACTCGAAGTATGTAAGAAAGAGGTAATCAAATCAATTAAATTGTAAAATTTAAAGGAAAAACCCTCACCTCTAACGCCGTTTCTTCCTCGAGTGTGAGTATACGCCGTATGATTTGAATTCTAACCTAGTTTTTAACAATTAGGTGGTTAGATCACTACATTATCCTTCTTACATAGTTAAGATCGAACACTAAGATTTGGCTTAAGATATAGGGTTAGGATACATCTTACTCACACACACACATAAAAGAAGTGAGTTTAGTAAAGGAGAGGATTTCTCTAATTAGTGCTCAACCTTAGCTGACCCGACCTTAACTTTTAGCAGGATCTCTTGGTTGAGTCGACTCGGTTCGACTTGATCTTAAACAACTTATATCAAGTTGTTGGAAAGGACAAAATGAAGAAAACAACTAAGAAAAAGGGACTTGGGGCCTACCTCGGATCTAGTTCTGAAAAGGGTGAGCTCTCAGTCCTTTGGGGGGGGGGGGGGGGGGGTGTTGCAGAATATAAATGAAGATAGCAGAATAAAATAGCAATCTCAATTGCAATAATATTGAGAAGTTGATTCAAATGTTGTTCAAAAGATAACCTTACACCAAAAACCAAAGTTTATGGTAGGACAACCTGATTTCTTCAACTTGGTAAGGATAAAAAATCCGAACTAAAATAAGAGGCGAAATAATGAAATCTAGCTATTACAACATTCACCACATGTACATAAAATAGATAAAATCATTCACCACTCATACATTACATACATCAACCACAAAACAACAGAAATTATAGTGGTTCAGTGTGTACACCAACTGTTCTCGAACAGCCACACTTACTCCGCTCCCAATAATCATAACCCACGTGGTATTGGCTTTCACTATGAAAGAAGGTTTTTCAAGGTTCACTATGAAACAATTGCATTTTCAATGGGCTACCACAATTAAAAACCCCGAGCTAAGATTTACTGGCTATCTCAGTCAAAACCATAATAGAGATTTTTTGGCAATCTCAAAAACCAAAAGCAATTTAAACAAAATACTTATATGAAGATTCTGCTTGATGTAGCTCGGTAGAACCGCTTCTTTTGAAGATGAAGATGTCCAATGTTCAATTACATATATAGAATGGTTCTAGGTCTAAATGAATTTTAAATTAATCCAAACTTGGGCTACTTTGATTTAATTCCTTGGATCTCAAAAAGGGTAGAGAAGAACACCCTTTTATAAAATCAAATTGAAGCAAAGAGAGATCAAAAAATTAGAAATAAAAAAGCTATAAAAAGAATCTTAATTTATCGGACAATAGCTTGACAATCACGAGAGCTTTTCTCTCAAAGTGGAGGCTTGATTTGGCTTTGATTGAATGAATAAAGCTGAGAAAAGACCTTTATTTATAGGTTGAAAAACGGTTCCTTCGATTGGTCTAAGATTCTACCAAATTTCAAAAATTCTGGCGCGATCGGATAAAACCATCCTTCGACTGGTCGAGTGGCTTGCTCGATTGGTCGAGTGAGTCCAAAAAACCTTTCTGGAGTTCGAGTCGAGACCTACTCGACTGGTCGAGCCAAGCCTTACTGAGGTTTAGGGTTTTGGAGATATCTTCTCCATTAAATGATATGAGTTGAATACTTAGAGAAGATTCCTATGAACAAGCATTCAAGAGTTCCAAAACAATGCTTTTCCTACAAAAGGTGTGTTCACTCCCTAAGTATAGGGTTGTGATGTAGTAATAAACTCGGTGAGACCGAGGTCGAATCTCAAAGGACTGATACCTGTACGTTATCTGAAACCAAGTAGAACTAGAACTAAACTAAGATGTGATCTAAACCAAATAAAATTTAGGGAATAATTGTGGAATAATTATCGAAAACTTAAGGAATTCAGAGGAAGGAAACTAGGGATTCAGAGGATCCACTTGTAGAGATCAGGGAGATCTTATGCCTGCTTCAAAAATCATGGAAATCAACCAGACTTCCTTTGATATAGTTTTCAAGAGATAAAATGTATATGAATTAGAATGGATTCCATCACCAAACCATGCCCAGGAGACAAAGTAAACAATAGAATTAAACTAATTACCAACCAACCAACAATGTATGAAGATCAGGAAGGGTACTGTCATCCTACCATGCCCATGGAACAATGATGAATAACAGGGCTTCCTGACTTCATAAACATAAAAAGGGGAAAGAATTACTCAAAGCCATTGCAAACCCATTATAATTTCACTCACAACAGACCATTAAAGACTAAGAAAAATATTCCTTTAATAATCAACTAAATCAAATTCAGTTTATGAATATTAAATTAAAGGCACAAAGTAGAATCTCCCATCTCGCTACAGGCTTCACCTCTTAGCCCTAGCTAAGAGGTTCAGCCACACACAGGCATGATGCTGCTGGATCTCTTAGACAAAGTAAAATAAAACAAAAAGAAAAAAGAAATAAACAGAAAAAATACCAAACTCCACTACTCGTCCAAACCCAACTGTTGCTCACGTCCCTGCCAAGCCTCCTTTCAATGCTTTCTCTCCCCTGTTTTATAGAAGACCCCCCTGTACAACTTTAGTCGACGTTTCCCTCCCGCACCACGAGAGCTTTCGCACTTTGTTTCCACAACTGAGTTCGTATGCGCAGCAAAAACGCAAAATGACTTGCGTTTGGAGTGTATTTGCGGCGTGATATCGACCTACCTGACAATTCTGAAATCTTGGCTAGGGTATTGGCCTCCCTGTGGACACATTGGACGGTCTGGATCACTCAAAATGTTAACGGTCATGACCCACTGCCCCCCGCAATTTCTGGACTCGACCGGATGCGGAAACAGGGCCTGCGCACGCGGTGATCGCTGTCGAATTGATGGGGCCCACTTTGATGTTGTTTTTAAAAAATCCATTCCGTCCACCGAGTTTTTCGTGAAAAAGATCAGAATCAATTTTGGGCCAGGTTCGTGGTGACTCGCGGAAGTTTTCTTGGCGTCGTCCATCCTGCAACGACACCTTCATGTACATGCATCATCTGAAAAAAATCAAAAAAATCGATCAGGGTACGGTCGGTTTGACCTCCTGATTTCAATGAACAGAGTGGATCATCGGACTGAGGAGCGAGTGGGGCCCACATCGATCACCCGTCGAAACAGCGTCGGACGCTGTTTCCTTGTTAAAAACGGACTTCGGGTCAGCTCGTTGTTTGACCAGACTCTCCGTCCGGTGCACTTCCCGTGCACATGTACCCTATGTACATGCAATGTACATATGGGTTCATCGTGATGTTCGTGAGAAATCCGTTCCGTCCATCCATTCTGTCATATCATTTAGACCATCCAGACTAATTTTGAAGCATATCCAGATATCAGGCGGGCCCCACATAACGATTAAAGGGGCTGATCTGTCCGTTGGGCCACTTCCAGAGGGATACAATGGCTGAAATTTGACGTGTACGGTTAGTTTTTGGTCCTCGAGCCATGTATAAAGTTTCGAGCTAAACGGATGGTGGGAACCCCGTGATCTTGCATTCTAGACCAATTTCGAGCCACTTGAGCTTCAGTTTCTCGATTTTCGCGGATCCCCGGCGTGTAGTTCCGTCGATCTTGGTCCCCTGGAGTCCGTCCCTTGCCTTGGTGCATTCTGAACGTTAAATCCGTGCTTTTAGCATCCCAATCCAGTCTCAGCTCGCAATTCCACCTTGCAGCACAAACATGATTAAAATGGGCTATTCAATGGTACCATGTTCATAAATCCAGGTAATAACTGGGTCTGGTATGCAATATTTAACCCTCAACAGACTGGTCGAGAAAAACCCTAGATTAGTCGAACATAGGCTAAGACTAGTTGAAATAAAGCCTATAACAAGCACAATAACCCATACTAAATGTGCAATATGAATGATCTAAACCTAAGGTCTTTCTAAGGTCATTTATACCTAAAATATTGAACATTGAACTTGTAGCTTCAGTTACTTCGGTTGATCTTCAACTTGATTTACTTGAAGCTTGATCTTGTACACTTGAAGCTTTAATTTGATCTTGACCATGTAGTGCACTTGGACTTGAAGTAGCACATAAACTTGAAGTAGCACTTGAACTTGGTCTTGGTCTTGAACTTGAACATGCACTTTAATTTAAACTTACACTTGAGCTTGAACTTGAAGTTGATCTTCATATGAAGGTGAACTTTCCATCATTCTTCACTTGAAGGTGAATTTTCTATCATATGAACAAGTCACATCCTAAAGTGGTTTGTCTCAATAAAATTTGACAACTAAGGGTGCTTGATATACAACATAGCACTTACAGGTTCAACTTGGTGACTTAGTCAATTGCTGCTCCAAGTGGCACTCGGCCTCCTTCCTTCTTTCTTCTCCTCCCGTTGTTCCTCTCTCTCTCTCTATTCCCTTGCTATTGCTGAACGGTTCTCTCCATCCTTCATGCAGGCTTTTTATAAGCTATTGGATGTAATTTGCAGGAGGGTGAGTCCCAATTCCAATGGGGATGGTTTGTTTACGCATGAAAGCTTTGTTGTTTGGCTTGATTTGTGATCCTGATCGAGAGGTCATTCCCTATGATAATTCAAGGGATGATAGGTATTAAATGGGCCATCAGGTGGATGGCTTTGATCCTAGAATGGTGTTGATCTCAGCAACTAACAGCCTGCGCTTTCTCGAGGAAGATGACTTACATTTTAATGGCAAATTTCGCTCTAACTCGTATTTCTTTATGCTACCTCCTCTGGATGGTCTAGATTGACCCACTGATGTTTGTTAGGCCATCCGATTGAAGGTCCAAATCAGTTTTCCAGTGGGTTCCTCAAATCTGCATTTTTTTATACGTTGTTATAATTCGAGTCCACAAAAGTTGGCAAATCCCAGTGGCGTGTGATTTTCGCAGCTTTTCTAGAATTCTGGTTGGAGTCAGAATTGCCTTACTTAAAGGTTGGATGGTCTGGATTAGATAGAGGAGTTAAGCAAAAGAGTTCTCACGGGCGCTAATTCATCGGACGTTGTTACAGCATGCAGAAGAAACTGCTTTCACTTTCGGTTCGATTGCAACGGAGAAGTGGGGTCCACTGTATTTCTTGAGAAATCCACTCCATTCATCAGATATGACTAGATCGTTTCATCTAAAATCTTGAATATGAAGCGGATCCATAAGTCAGGTGTGCCACACTTACCACGAATCCACGAAAGTCTATGGTGGAAACCTCTTTGGATGGCCATAAATTTTCCACGAATGGCTGAGTTTTGATGGGAAGTTTCTCACTAGATTTACTGAGGCTTCATGATTGGAATGGGGAGAGGGAAATTTAGGAATTTTCACCATTTTTGTTCTGGTGGTGGCTACTGCAATAGGTTTTCGATTTGGCTTGGAAAATATTCAAGTTATGGTTTAGGCGGATCCCATCATGGCATTCGTTATGCAATCCAGTCCGTTCAACAACATTGCAAGGTCATGTTTTGCTATGGGTTCAAATATGAAGTAGATCTGAGTCATAGATAAGCTTATCTTCGAAATTCTCCTAGTGAGTGCCAAAATGGACTTAATCTTAATTACCGGTCCACGCTTAATGATCAGGGCCCAATTTTGGAAGAAATGAGTAATTAGGATGGAGAAATGGTTGGACAAAAGTTGGTGGTTGATAATGGTGGAAAATGCATAAATATGAAATTTCACCTTTTGTGCCAAAAGGAAGGAATTTAAGAGAAGATGGTCATCATTAAGCAGTGTATGATCATAAATTGGGGTCTAAATTTTGTATTATTATTTTTATTTATATGAGTCCAAAGTGTGGTCCAAGTTTGAGTTGCGATTGACAGTGTAAAGTGGGTTAATCAGAAGTTCCAGGTTTAGGAAGAGTTGTAAGCCTAAATCGAATAACTTAACACCTAAGAAAAAGCCTACTAAGGTGGGGTCTTCATATTTCACATTTGTTCCATATGATAGGTAATCCAAGTTGTTCATATGAAGGGAAATATCCTACTACGACTATACACGAGCTTTCCTCAATCATGGACACTAAAGTCAATGATTAAGGGGCAGATCTGTCAATTGGACTACTTTTACAATGATATAAGGGCTAAAATTCGATATGGTTAATTTATGATAAATAGGTATGGTATAAAATTTTACATGAAACGGATCATGGAAACCATGTGATTTAAAATTCAAGGGTATAGGTTAATGATATTAAGTATTTACGATTATACCATATTTTCACCATATTTACGATTCTCCAATTTTCACCATATGTAACATCGAACTACACCATCCAAATGCATTAAAATTTGATAGATATTTTTATTTTTTATTCTCTTTTGATCGCCCCATTTTGGGCCTTAATCATTTACATATAACTAAGATGCCTTTTTAATTGGCTATTCTACCCCGATGTTTAAATCAACGCTTTCATATATCTAATAGAGAAGTCAGCCGGTAGTTGTAACATATACCTTACGATCTTCGAATTGAACTATTCATTCTAATATTTAGGCAGCCCATTTAGCGGATCCAAATATGATGGACGATCAAATGACATGTTAAAAATAGAAAAACTTGATCGTTAGTCATCTGATCATGTATGTAGGTAGTTGTATGGACCGGTTTTGTAAACGAATGAACACAAGTGGGGTTTTGGATTGATCAAGAGGTAAAACATGTATACCGTTAAATTTGAGTGATTTGTTCACATATGTGAGTTTCTCACATTGTACTCTTGATGGTGGGTTAGGCCTATTCATAGGTGGTGAACAAGATGAATGGATCAGAATCTCAATCTAATGATGTACAAATAGATGTAGAGACCAAGTAGCTACTTTACTATGATCGGGTGGTCCAAAATCAAAGTGGACGATCAGATGTTTCTAGCAAGCAGTGAATATTTGACTGAGCGGTTGGTTATGATGGACATGTGAGGATACTTAGATATATGATGGTCCAATCTTAAATAAAAAATCGGATGGCTTGATCTATGGATGAAGATCATTCCCAACAATCAAATTCATGTTGGAGAATGTGTGTAAGGTCAGGATAGCTAAATTGGTATTGTACACACGTACATACTAAGTGAAATTTCATGGTAACACTTGAGAACATTCAATACTTGGATATTGAAAAGTTTGAGGTGTTACAGCGGCGGTGGCCAAGTTTATGCCACACCAGGTGACTCATTCGAGTTGCTGGTATGAGTGTTGGTCAAGTTTTGGCCCAAAAATCTTGATAGACATGTTGTAGGTGAGAGAGAAAAGGAAGGAGAGGAAAAAGGGAGAACATAGAGAGAGCGAGTTGTTTTTCATTGAGTCGCACCAACTCGACCCGAAGAGTTTGGTCTAAGTTAGTTTTGGGTTGTCGGCTGAGTTTCTGGTTGAGTAGAGAAGAAGAGGAAGAAAAAGGAGAAGGAAGAAAAGGAAAGGAGGGAGAGAGAGAGAGAGAGAGAGAGAGAGAGAGAGAGAGAGAGAGAGAGAGAGAGAGAGAGAGGGCTCGGGTTGTGGGCTGCTGTCGAGTTAAGGGGACTCAACTCGTTGAGTTAGAGTTTGGGTGGGGCTAGTTGGGTTGAGTTAGGCTTGGGTCTGGTTCGGGTCCAGCTAGAGTTCTAGTAGAGAGAGAGAGAGAGAGAGAGAGAGAGAGAGAGAGAGAGAGAGAGAGTAGGAGGAAGAAGATTGAGTCGACTCGGTCCAAAACTGGGTCAGGTTTTTGAATTGAGCTGAATGACTGACTCACTTGAACTCAGTCGAGTCCAGATTCTGGTCGTTTTAGTGAGCAAAGTTAAGAAGAAGAGAATGAAGACTCTACCTGGGTCGCTGCTGAGTCAACTCGGTAAGTTCCACCAAGTTCATCACAGTTGGGACCGTTAGGGGCCGAGTTAAGTTAAATCGAGTTAAGCTCAATTAGGTGAGCAAGCTTCTTTGATATTCAATCTCAAATCGTGTCTAATTAAGGTATTGTTTTCTAAATCTCTATTTATTCGTAAGGATTTAAATCTCACATGTATAGATCTTCTTTACTTGAATTGATTCAAGTCCAAGTCGGGTTGGTGTGGATACTGAATTGGATTTATGTATATTGGAATGATTCAAGTTGATTTCATCTTGAATTGATCGAGGTGAGGACTCCCCCTTTAGGCTTTCCACTTAAATTCATTAATCTTGATATTGATGATGTTGTAACCTCTTATATTTAGAATCTTTTGAGATACTTGATTAATTTACTTACCTCACTTTACAATATGCTAATTTGTTGTGCAATTGACTTGTTAATTGAATGATTAACATGCATCTTTAATTTTGATAAGCATGAATGATTTGATTGCCCCATGTTTTTCGAGTTGAAAATTCATCATTCGATTAAATGTTTGCTACTCGTGATTACTTGATGATAGTTTGGAGGTCTTCGAACTAGTGTATATTTCTAATAGATGGAATGTAATTTATTGTGGACTTACTATCTCGTAGATCATTTGCACTTATGTAACTTTTGGGGATAACCTATTTTATTATAATTGTTGACGAACTATTTGCCCTATGTGACTTTGATTAGACATTTTCCCTACGTGGCTTTGATTGGATATTTGCCCCGTGTGGATTTGATGTTTAGATATTTGCCCTATATGGCTTTGATGGAATATTTGCTCTTTTGAGGCTTGATGGTTTAATTTGTATAAACTTGTTGATTTTTGGGTCATTATGCAAAGTTCTATATGATTTTTGGGTGAAGCTAAAGTTCATATATTGATTTTCTAGTCACCTTGCGTAGTTCATATAATTTTCAAGTGACGCCGGAATTTAGGTGTGGATTCTCTCTTCATCTTGAGGAGTTTACTTGTATTGTGATTTTCTGGTGAAGCTGAAGTTCATTTATTAATTTTCTAGTCATCTTACAGAGTTCACGTAGAATGTGATTTTCTGGTGAAGTGGAGGTTTAAATGTTGATTTTCTATTCATCTTGTGGAGTTTACTTGTATTGTGATTTTCAGGTGAAGCTAAAGTTTAAATATTGATTTTTTAGTTGCCTTGCGAAGTTTTACATGATTTTTGGATGAAGCTAAAGTTCATTTTTTGATTTTCTAGTTACCTTGCGAAGTTCATATGATTTCCGGGTGCAGTGGAAGTTCACTTGTTAATTTTCAAGTCATCTTGAGAAGTTCATGTACAATGTGATTTTCGGGTGCAATAGAAGGTCGTATGTTGATTATCTGAATATCTGGATATATTCACTCGTATTGCGATCACTACTACATTTTCCTAATGGTGAAATTATATTGATTGGTTATATTTTTGAGTATATGATCATGATTTTGAATTGCATTACTTAATGTCCCTTTCTATGTCTTGCGAATTATATTGGATTATGAATGATAAGTGTGTAATCTTAATTGGTATTCCCCACTGCGATGCCATTAATGCTATTAAAACATATTAGTTGATGCAAGTGTAGAGCGAGTCGATGCGGTTCACTTGGTTACTGGAACAGATCAGACAATAGAGGAGCTAGACGAGGTCCCAGTGGGACATATTGAGCTTCATCATTAGTTGATGAATTTCTATTTTGATTAGGGTACTTTTGGTATTTGGGTTATATAAATCCTGTATGGGCACTACATTTGGATTTTTGGTTATGAATGAAAATTTTTTAATCAATGCATGGTTTACTCCACTAATAATTTCTACTAACTCTGATTAATGATAAGACTGTTTAAATTTCAAGTTAACGCTCGAATTTTCGGAAAAGGAGCACTATACTCGGGTTTCCTGAACCGAAGTGTTACACTCGAGCCTGAGAATCCTCCAATTTCTCAAGAACGACTTCAAATCTTTCATTTCAATATAATCTTCAGTTTCATGATCGACCGGTACAGCTACATTAGCCATATCAACAAAACACCCATTATCATAGTTTCACACACTCTTCTCAAGCTATCGTACTTTGGTCATGAACTTAGCAATGATTGATGATTATTTCATGAATTTCTTCAATCATGCACCTTATAATCGCATGGAAGGGAATTATAACCTTCGACAACTCCTTGTTCAATCGAATCATGGTAACAATATCCTATATAATATTATCAGGATGAAGTCTAACATCAATACGAGTTGGTTTATCATTCTTGTCTTGCCCAGTGAATCGTATAGGTCCGCTGTATTTGACATACTTAAGAATGGTTTATTATCAACTAAAATCAATTCTACTCTATCTTGATTCTAGAAAATTATGAACTAGTGCAATGATGATGGGATGCATGAGAATGAATGAATTCAATCTCGTCTAACCAAAATATTATAGTTTGATGAAGTATCAACCACAAAAAAAGCGGCTAACATGCTCTTAGTTCCCACTATTAATTCGATTGGTAAAACACCCTACATTTGCGTTATTCTTCCTACGAAATTACTCATTATGAGATCAGTCCACATAAGGTCATCTTGAGTTTTTTCGAGTTTTGCCATTATTTTTGTTGGTAGAATGTTAATAACAGCTTCGTTATCAATCAGAACCCGAATGGTCGGACATCCTTCCAAGTGAATGGAAACATACCACGACTTCAAATGTTGGTTCATTGTAAGAGTCAACCTTTCAATATTATTTTTTAAGAAAAAGACCCAAGTTCGATCGTTATAGTCAACACATTTTTGGCTTCCTCCTCGGAATCGAAAGATCCATATTGTATAATTATTAATGGGCCCAATTCTTCCATATCTCATTTCATTGTGCATGGTCGAGATGCTGTAGACTGGAAACTTAATGATAGAGTCAGCATCGTATTACAATCCAATGTAATCTGCAATAGTGAGCCAAACTGTATGATTGAATTCGAACACTACCCTCAGGTGTTTTCGAATTTGGCTGAGTATCTAATTCATATGCAGGTTCGTTCACTTTTTCTTTCCGTTTAGAAGAAGATTCTAATTCCCTTGCTTTAGCGAACAATTATTCAATCAAAAGATCATTCAACAATTCCTCATCGCTAAGGTATTTATTCAATCCTTCCATGTTCATCATTGTCTTATCGTAACTAGGATCTTTGACTGAGTCATGACCCACATGAAATTTGGTCGATTCTTTCATATTGGCCAATATTTGTTGTTTTCCTTATAACTTTGAAATTACCAACTTTGGTCGAGTTGGCTGATACTTTTAGGATTGATGTAAAGCAACGACTAATTGCCTTCTCTTTGTTGCCTACTGTTTTTGCCAGTGTCATTGCTGAGTACGAGTTATCTCCTCAGGCATCAATGGAAATTTTGGATTACTTAACCTTTTCCAAATACCTTATCGGATAGGTTGAGGTTTAACCATCATTGACCCTTGAAAAGTTTGAGAGTAATCGTCAACATGTTTGTCCTTCTGACAGTAAAAGGCATTTCTTTACTCATGATTTTGATTGGTCAATTGCTTCAATGGATATTTCGGTCGATAAGATCTTTCACCCAACCGAATCAGCTCCACACATTTCTCACAAAGGTGTTAATATTTTGACATTGTTGTACCTGAATGTGCTTCAGTCTGGTTAACCACTGTTTCAGGCCTCACGCCCCTCATGAATTTTTTTCCTTGGGCTAATTCATCTGAACTTTAAGATCAATCTTTTGTTGCGATTGAACTAGCCTGTGAGGATTGATGGTGGCCATATTGATCTCTACGTTGGATGAGAATGGATTAGTATCGATTAACATTGCTTCCTTTTCTTTTTCAGGGAATTTCAACAACACTTTATCGATATTATCCTAAATAACATTCTTGAAAATAATACATTTGTTAGTAGAATGCGACCGAGTTCGATGCCATTTACAATAAATTTTTTAATCAGTTCTTTAGTTGTCGGAATCTTATGATTAACTAGAATTTTAATAAAATTTCCAGCTAACATAATAATAAAGATTTCATCGGCATGAAAAATATCAAAGGTGTAAAATCTTTGAACTTTCTACTTAGAAGCTTCACTGTCTATGCTTTACTAAAGTCGAACGTGTGAATGATTGTTTAGTCGCTATTTTAGCCACAATAATATCATAATTAGGGTTATAGTAATGTCCCTACCGATGACTTCTTTTACCTCATTGACACTTGAAGCAGAGCTTCATATCGAGAAATCTTCTTGGTCAAATCATAAAGAAATGTGAATTCCGTTATGATAAATTTCTTTTGAAGCTTAAATTCCAGTCCATCTTGAGCCAACTAGACAAATTCTATCTCGGTTGTAACTACATTTCATTGGCCTTTTGCTCTTTTAAATTGAATAATGTAATTCTCAATCGATTCCCTTAGTAATTGCCGAAAACGAGCAAGATCGGCCATGGAAATCTCTGTCCATATAAAAGAACCGAGCATGAAAATTTTCTTCCATCTCTTGCCAGTTTTGTATGGATTTTGGTAGCAAATTGGAATACCAAGTAAATGATACCCCAGTGAGTGAATGACTAAATAATTATAATTTGTACTACTCATTATTGGCCAATTCTCCACATTGTATGGTTAATCGACTTATGTGTTCTACGGTCGATTCACCCATATCGCATGTAAACAACGTAAAGTCAGGTTGATAGTTCCTCTGCAATGGATATTACTGTTCGATCCAAATCATGATATGACTTGTGATAAACTAGAGTAGTAGTTCAGCAAAAAACTTGGCTTGCTACTTCCTGAACCAGTCGAATAATTTCGTCACGCTCCCAGTATTGCTCTGTAGCAACTGGAGGTACTTCAGGGTCATCCTGATACTATTCTTCATTATACAATTGATTTTAGGCGAGGGGTGCCCCTAAGCATCCATTGATTCCTGGCTTCATGTACAACATTTGTATTTTCACGTTTAGGACATTTGAAATCTAGCAGTGGTGGTGAATTTCGTATGTCCTACATAGGAACACATTCATGATGTCTGAAATATATCTGTATCGATTAATTTTGCACATCTTGGATCGGACTAGGAATAGGAACATGTTGTATGTTTCGCTCCAATGGAAGTGTCTGTGGCATCAACTGAATTGATGGTACAAATTCCTGATTTCCAATAGAACTTGTGTTGGCCTGTTGTTGAGGTGCAATAAATGCTCTATCAGTGAACAGAGCCATCAATCGATTCATGATCTTGGTGTGGCCAACCATCCACCTATTGAAGCTTCGGCTTGAACTTGCAATAGTTCTGCGATGTAATGAATCCCCCTTTGCATATCAACCATTCCGGTTGACATAATCTCAAGAGGTTCAACTCGGGATGTCGATGTCTGTCTGTATTTGGAGGAATATGAATTGGATTTGGTGGTGAATCTCCTTGCTCAGGTATTTGTTGAACTTACACCTTCTCCTCGTGAGTGAGAGGCTCATTAGGCTTTACAACGACTGTTGGAGTATCATGATCACCTCTTCGGATCATGATTCCGAATGATTTATTGTACCGACAAATATACTTGAGTCAGCTAAATGTTATAGTAACCAAGTAATTTATAGTCCCATCAGGTGTACCAAAAAATGTCAGTCGCTCGCTTTTTTTTTTTAAAATTATGCAGGCGTGCCGCAATTGATACAATGACTCGATCCAAACCGATCAACTTTGGCCCCAAGTTGGGCCCTAGGGATTTCAGACATACTGCATCACATGCACGGTTTAACTTTTGTGCTTATACCATAGGTGATGAGTTCTGAGTTCTCATGAATTCTCGTGAGAAGTAGTGTGTGGGTAAGCATTCCTATTTATGAGCGCACCAGTTCTCATGAGTTCCAGTGAAAACATTTTAGAACTTATCTCCCATTATATAAGCCCAAAATATAAATGGTTCATGTAATGCAACACCCTATGAAACCCTCGATGCTTAACTTTACCCTAATCTGAAATTTTGGTGGGCTATGACAAAAAGAAACAGTTTCCTCCCTTGATTTATCTCTCTCTCTTTTAGATAAAAGCAAAAATTAAGCCCTAAAAATTTCACGAGGTGCTGCATCATGTGTACCGTTTAAATTTTGGGCTCATATTTATGGAGATGAGTTCTAAAAAAGTTATCATGAGAAGCAATAAGAACTTGGGTGCGGGTGAGCATTTCTCTCTGTATGTATATAAAGAATTTTCATGCGTACATGAATTTTTTATCAGGTAAGCCACCGTTTGTGCCGTATATCACTTGGTTTTGTTGCTTAGAGCATGTTGCATTCCATGCATCGCATGATGATGAGTCTGAGCATGTTGCATTCCATGCATTGCATGATGACGAGTTTTTTGATACGATAAGGGCCTGTTTGGGCAAATGGATTTGGGTGTATTAAAGGGTATTAAGTAGGATAGGATTCTCAAATCCCACCTAACCTACTCTCCTGCATGTTTGGGTGATGTCGTCTGCAGGAACTCAGGCGTCCTTCGCTGTATTCGCTGGAGATATGGAGGGATTACGAAATCCCTCCTTGGATTCGACGCCGGCTCTCTCACACATGTTGGTGACCGTATCCTGCGGACAACATCGATCTGCATTGTCATGCTCGACAATGGCCATCTTCTCAGGACAGTAGATCCGTCAACAGGCAGTCCATGAGCTCGGACAGCCCACTGGAAGTAGGATCCTAGATTTCATATAGTATGAAGAGATGGGGCCCAATGCCCACCTCCATATCGTTGGGTCCATCAACATCATGGACCTCCAAAGCTCCATATACTTTGGGAGTTGGCGTCCCAGGTAGAATACAACAAGTGCACCAACACAAACACCAACTACAATGAGGATGAGACCCCAAAAGGCACTCACACCAAAACTGTATATATCGTTTACGGTGGACGGTGATATCGAGCACTTGGAAGAGGATAGCAGTCCTTTCTCTAACTCCTGCATTTCTCCGCTCTCTGTTACTTGTAGTATCGCCTCCGATAAATCGGATGCCAATGCCGACCCCTTTGGAAACACCTGTGTCATTGTATTGAAAGGAGAAATTGGTTACACAAATACAGACGCTTGTGAAATGGCATTTGGTTACCTCGAAGATGGGCCATTGCCTAAAAGTCACCTCCATCGAAGGATCCTGGCCGTCAATTGTTAGGGATCTCGCCTCAGGATAGTCATCAATGGACGCAATTCTCTTAATGTTATATGGACTGAAGCCCAGCACCTCCAAATACTTGACTATGAAGGAGTTTCCATTGCACCCAACCGCTGCTTGAGTCCTCTTGAGGAAAGCGACATCGACGACGCTCGGTCCAAGATCTGATACTGTGAGCATCGATGAGAGATTGGCGGTGTAGCTTGATGTTAGGATGAGAACTACGAAGAGCCATGTTGCCGCCACCAGCCGCGATAGGTTGCTCTGAAGCGGCTCCCCATGGCCTTGGAAGCAATTCCTCGTTTTCCAAACAACATTAGTTGGTGGGATTTCTCAATACCACAACACACAAACGGAACCGTAGCTGGTCTTGGGATTGCCGTCTACACCCAAACCACCTGACCGTCCACTGACAGCATTAAATGCGTCATATCAGCTAATTCTATACACCTCAATACATCGAAATCCATTTGCCCAAACAAGCCCTAACAGATTGCATGAGCCACACGCATGAGTCAGTCGTCACACCTGTGGCACGACGTTTCACTAAATCCACACTACCCAAATATTCAGATCCAGTGCAGATGATCAGGCCCACAAGAACGGAAGCGGATTGGCTGGTGTACCACACACCAGCTATATAGCTGGTGTAGATGTTTGTCGTGCGAAGACGAGCGCCGACCGCCGACGCTCCTCGAGCTCCGAGTTGTACGAACGGTTCAAAGGAGATCAAAGTTACATGAGCCTAAAAATGATGTATTTATTATATCCACACCGTTCATCAATTTTTTGAGATCATTTTAGAGCTTTAGAAAAAATGAATCATGTCCAAAGCTCGAATGGACCACACCAAAAATAGCAGCGGGATAATGATTTTCACGGTTAAAAATTTCGTAGGGCCCACCATAACGTTTATTTTCCATCCAATCTGTTCATAAGGTCACAAATACATGTATGAAGAGGAAAAACAAATTTCATGTTGATCCAAAACTTCTGTGACCCCAAAAGGGTTTCAATGGTAGACGTTCAATCCCCCACTGCTTTTTACAGTGTGGTCCACTTTATCTTTAGATCTATCTTATTTTTTGTCTCAAGCCTTACGATGAGCTCGCCAAATGGATGGACAGTTTGCATATAACAAATACCTCATGATGGGACACACAGAACTTGCTGACGTCAATACACCAGCTATATAACTGATGTGTGGTACACGAGCCAATCCGCTTCCAGAAGACCAGATCGATTAGGTGATCCAATGCTCTGATCGAAGTCTTTTTTTTTGTTTTTTTGAATTTATACCCTTTTAATATTTAACATTCCATTAAAGGGCCATCAATCGTCCAGTTAGGATCATAATTTCAGTGTCATTTTTTTATTAACATATATATGCTGTGGTCCATAAATTGGACGGTTGATTTTGAGGTACCACATGTACAATTTATTCCTTGCATGCGTACCCAGCATTCCATAGAAGGACTAAACCACCTTTACCGTATGGACTGCAGAATTCAGTACGCACCGGGCGCACCGACAATCAGTTTTCAGATTAATTATCAAACCATTTAAAGTCGGTCGGCGGGAATCTTGCAGCAAGTCAAAACTCAAATTTTATAATGCCTGTTAAGATTCCTACCCACCACTTTTGAATAGTGGAGTGTACGTGCGCACGGACTGTTGGTGCACGTTGAGGGCAGAAACTTTTCCCAAAACCAAAATACATAGATGGGCAGATACACACACAAGGAGATTTATTTGATATTCCGGCTGGTACGAGCGCTTGATATGCAGGCATTTAAAAATGGTACACGTGGTGTATAATAACCCAAACGAAACCGTCTAAACTGTAGAACCCATTGTTTTTTACGTTAAGGTACAAAAATGAGGTTGGTTGAAAATTCCTGACATTTGACTTGTGCATATTTGTTTTTTGAAATAAGATAATTGAATATTTTTCATTTGTAACTGCCCTGTAAATGTGCAGAAGTCTAATATTTCAATAACCATATGAGGGAATGAGCAGCAAGATACGAATAGAATTAGAAATGAATGTGTAGATATGCGTGCCCGGGTGGGCTTTTGAATACCTGCAGGAAATTGATGCGGGTTTCACTTGTGGATGGTGTGATTTGACTTGGACTTTTGCCAATTTTGGCCGATGGTTTCAAAATTTACAAGCAGCTGATTACCAAAGGCCTCAAAATAGAAATGAAAGTCCCTTCAACTTAAGTGACTCTTATGACCGGTCTATTGGGAACACAATAAGTACTAATGTAACTTGTTAGGCTCAGAAGCAATGTTAAATAGAATCAAACAATGTAATATATCAGAATGAAAATTCAAGCAACTAAAGAGAACACATAAATTTTATGTAAAAAAAAAAAAAATTACGAAAAAAAATAATGACACAAAGCGACAAATAATCCATTATATCAAAAAGTTACTAGAGATGGAGTAATTTACAGATTCAAAACTTTAGATCTTTTCGAAACCCTCTCTCTGCATTAAGCCCTCATGTATTACCCTAATCCTTTATTAACAAGGCTACTTATAACCCCTGTATTCTATAGAAACAAAAATTACACTTACACAGAACTTGCACGCACTGTCAATTGAATTAACAGGACTCGACAAACTATCAATTGAATCAACACAGCTATCGATCGAATCGACAACATCAAAAGACATCCAACAAGCAAACATGAATTTTCGGGAATATTGCGATCGAATTGAAAACTTTGTTCTACTAACAGATTGAAGGCACTCGATCAACAATCTTCACCGTGGCTTCAATCTTCCATCTCCACTGCTCTAAGCTGCTATCATTATCTTTAATTTCCTTCATAATAGCACCATCATCGTCACTTCTCGTACACACTTCGTCTTCATTCATTCTTTATCAAGCCTAGAGAAGTTGAGCAAAACCTAAACTTCTTTGCAGGAACACTTCCGTAAGCATGTCCTCCAGATACTAATTGGTGTGAATATTTTCAAGAGTAACACTACTTTCCTCTAGAATATGTCGGATAAAATATGACGCACATCAATGTGTTTAGTCCGAGAATGGTACACCGAGTTCTTGGCCAAAGTGATCACGTTTTCGCTTTCATAATGCATAGGCATGACTTCCTTTTGAAGCCCCAACTTATTCATAATCTCTTTTAACCAAACAACTTCCTTGAATACTTCAATCACTGCGATATATTCCACTTCGGTTTTGGAAAGAACAACCATATACTGAAGCTTCAACATCCAAGTAGTTGCTCCACCCACTAACACAAATGAATAACCAAAAGTTGACCTTCTATTATCCACATTATTAGTATAATCTGTATCCATATAACCTACAAGTCTTTAATCTCTTTCTTAAGGAGTGTGTACTGCAACCCTTGCTGAATTAGGAGGGCTTTCATTTTCAACCTCCACAATTCAAAATTATTTTTACCTATGAACTTCTCTGTTTGGAATTTCATATTTGATCTCCTTGATGTTATGTCTATATATTTAATCTAAAAACCCAATGTACTCTCTAATGCTACTTGTTGGGAATATAATAAGCCTTAACACGACTTGTTGGGCGCAGAAGCAACCTCAAATAGAATCCACATGAATATAGAACAAAAATTCAAGTAATTATAGAGAATACATGAATTTTACGTGGAAAACCCCTGAGGGAAAAAACAATGGTATAAAGCAACGAACAATCCACTATATTAAAAAGTTACAAGAAATGGAACAACTTATAAATTTAAAAACCTAGATCCCTTCAAAATCCTCTCTCTGCATCAAGCCCTTGTGTATTGCCCTAATCCCGTATTAACAAGGCTATTTATAATCCCCATACATAATTAGAAATAAAAAACCATACTTATGTAGAACTTGTGCGCACTATCGATCAGATTGTCGATTGAATCGATAGGAATCGATATACCATCGATCGAATCGACATAGTAATCAAGCAAATTAACAACGTTTAAAAACGTCCAGTGAGCAAACATGAATTTCTAGGAAAATTTTGATCAAATTGAAAACTCTGCTCTAGCAACAGATTGAAGGCACTTGATCAACATCTACAACCACTGATCTGAAATAAGGGCTTAGGTGATGGAGAAGAAAGGGTTTATGCACCCTTCTCCCCAAGACCAAAGTACGACATCTACTTCAAGAGATTAAGAATTATATATATATATATATATATATATATATGATTCTAAAAAGGTAAACAAAATTAAAATAAGTTGATTGCGATCATGTTTATGGAGACGAAGTGCTTGACATTGACTATGACTGAGAAAACTATTATTATAAAAAGCTAAGAACAGAAACATAATAATGATGTAAAAGAAAGTAAGGTTGCCATTGAAACTTGAAATAGGTTGCAACGCACTTGGAGATGTGAGGAGAAGAATTGAGAGATTGAAAAGCTTGTGCTGAGGTGAGATGGCCTTGATAGCTTTTCCTTTCCTTTTCTTTTTTTCTTCGTCTCATGTTTCTCCCCCCTATTTTAATCTTCTGTCTTCCTTTCTCTTAATCTTAAAATATCTCTCCATGATAACCCCAACCATTTCCCTCAAATGCCCATCTCTCTCCCTTTACGAATGAGGATGAAGCCTCTTTTAATAGAGATGATGTCAGTTGTTGAGTTGGCTTGGCTTGAATCTTCAGGCTCTTTTTTAGGCAGAGAGCTAAGTGATTCAAGCTCAATAGTGGGTAGCAGGAATCGAATGCTCGCTATTATACGAAACTTGCATCCCAAGGCAATCTTGATGCATTACAGCTTTGGGTTCAATAAAAATTAGATTCAATTGGTCTCTTGATTATGGCCTTATGTTAGGGGGATCTCCATGTTAATTGATCTACAATTTAGATGTTCCTTACATCATCTTTAACTATTGATTTAAATCGAGCGGTATAGATTTTCCTATCTCAGGTGGGATGCCTAAAGAATGCACTCAAGGGAATTTAGTAGTTACACCAAAGGTATTAAAATGTTGGATAATAGGCTTAGATTGTTCGGTTAGGTGCAACAGAGGAAAGAATTGCACCATATAGGAGTTAGTACAAGTAGAAGGCTCAAGCAAGGAGAAGGCTTAAAAGGATATGGGTGGAGGTAGTAAGAAAATACTTAATGACCTATGGTGTAATTAAAGTTATGGCCCTTGATAGAGTAGATGGCAGAAAAGGATTTATGTAGCCCACCCTAATTAGTTAGGGTAAGGCTTATATGATGGTAGTGATGATGATGATGATATATCTAAACTAATGTATTTAGTTTGACAATATCGCAATTCTGCCCTCAAGAACAATATATCGAGTATCCAGGTGGATAAATGCTCTTAGTCATGGAATGCCGAAGCCAAGATCCAGTTCTATGGTCAATGATCTCACCTTCAAGGCTCAGGGGATTGCGGCTCCGCCTCCAAAGAGGATGAAGACATACCTAGTGAAGTGGAGGTTGCTGCAAGCTAGTTGAAGCAAGTTGAATATTGATGGGTCGACCAAAGGTAATTCGGGCCTATTTAGAGGAGGAGGTATTTGCAGAGGAGAGAAAGGTGATTTTTTGTTAGCGTTCTTGATCGGCTATGGGTCGGGTTCTAATAACATTGCGGAGCTTAGGGCAGTCTGGGATGGTATGATCTTCTATCTGAATATGGGCCTTTCCAAGGTGGAGGTTGAATCTGACTCTAAGATTGTGGTGGATTTATTGAATGGCAAGTCCCAAGTGACTTGGCGCTGGAGGTACTGGGTTTCTCGGATCGAGAAAATTAAGGGCAGAGGTTAGTTTAGATTCTGTCATGTGTTGAGAGAAGGGAATGCCCCAGCTGATGGTCTGGCCCGCTTGGGGAGTGATCGACAAGTCCCTTCCCTTTTCCGTCAGGCTACAGATGTAACGCCCTGAAAATCGGAGGTCGAGCAAAGCTCAACTTCCGAGTTCCAACGCATCACTTATGTAACGTAGATAATGATGTTTAAATGTTGTCCATATTAATGCATTAAACATGAGTGGGATTACACTAAATCAGCATATCATACTCCAGAGTTAATGTAAATAAGCAAGCGGGGTCCTTGCTCTTGCTCTTGCTCTTGCTCGGGTGGTAGACTCTTAGGAGTTTTAACTCCCGGTCAAGGGTTCAAGTACCCATAGGTGGTGAAATTCCACTAGCGTGAGTGTGTGGGGTGTGTGTGCGTGTGTAAAAAAAAACTTAAAAAAAAAGCAAGCAAAAGACTGAACTAAATATATAAAGTATATACGTGTTCCATAACCTTCAGAGTATGAACGTGCTACCATGATGAATATACATACATAATTTGTTTCAAATTATACAAAATGACAAAATGTGAATGTTCCACTAATCCGATATCCCTGTAATCCTGACATCGCAGTTCTAGGTCTACACAGACCCGCCTGAGAGCTGAACATAAGAGAACTCCTCCTCCTTGTTAATGAAATCTGGCTCCATCGCGAAAGCCTCGTTGTAACCTGTATTTAAATTAGAGTCTGGTTGGTGTTTTAAAACACGTCCTTGAGTGGGAGTGAGTGATCAACTCAGTAGTACTATAAGGAAAGGTTAACATGTTATCAATTAAGTCAAGCAGTAATGACAAAGCAGTACAACAATCATATCCTAAGTACTCTTATTAATGCAGGGATGGTATGCTGTAATGATGCATGCCCTCGCCTGCACTCCCTTAGTGACTTCATCTAACGATCGTGCATGACAAACTTCTTAAAAGTGCACTTCCTCACCAAAACACATGCAATGCGGTGTATGGTTGTGTTAGCCAACTAATTTATTAGGCATATTCATACAGCATATTCAGAAAGCTAAGATACCTCCCTTTTTATCATTTACCCAAGCAAGGATCCATCTAGGGTCATCAATCCTAGTTAATCACATATGATAGGCAAGTTGTAGGGCATCACCCCTGATGAAAACAGTAGATAGGCAAGTTGTAGGGCATCACCCCTGATAAAAACAGTAAATAGGCAAGTTCAAGAGTTTACACTTAAGGTTACCACGGGGAGGCTCATCACCTCAGCGTAGGCCTAGTTTATACTCGAGGTCACTACGGGAGGCTCGTCACGTGAACGTAAGCCGACAACTTGAATATGGTGTCCCATACACCACTATATTCAGCTCATGAGTTTGAGTTACTCATTGGTCACTACGGGGAGGCTCGTCACCCCAGCGTAGACCGACAGCTCAACCACGGTATCCCATACACCACCATGCCTGGCTCATGAGTCTTAGAGGATCTTAGTACCATGGTTGAAACGGATTTTACATTGGTGAGTGGTACCTTAGATTCAAGCAGTAGCGTCCATACATGGTAAACACATAATAGGCCAATCGAGTTATTTGACAAATGCAATTGGTACGAGTGCACGTTGAATTGATCGACATAGAGCGTGTAAGCACTCCGCATGACCTAACCACTGTCGACAATCACCATACAGCTCGGATTCTTCTAACGTATCTAATGTGGCGAAACTAGTTCGACCATTCAATTGAAAATCGTTACCGATTGCTTGGACTATGTAGTAGTCCCAATCATACTCAAATGCAAGAGGTAATCACATATGTTAATCATAATAGCATTTAATGAACAATTCAAGCATAATTCCCATTTGAGCATTTTATCGAACACATTGGACAAGTTATTATACATATGCATTTCATCCATAATCACATAACAACAATTTATGTTATATGAAGGAAACTACAATTATAGATAAGGTAGTTGAGACTCCCATCTCAACAACCTTGTTGGAGGCGAATTATCAAATAATTTCTCATTCAGACATTTTATCAAACACTTAGACTACATAATATTATATACATAAACTAAATTAGTTATAGCATATATTATAGCAGATCCTTTCATAAAGGAGTTGTCATACATACAACAGACATGTATTTTAGATTAATAGTCATGGCAAGCATAAATCATAATTACACTTTCATTTAAACATTTCAACAAACACATGGAATGCATTTTATATTCACATAGTTTACACACATGTATAATTTATCGAATACATCGTAACCTAGATCATATGACAACAATAATCAAGTCACACATAAGTCATTACTAACATTGAAAGCTTTGAAAACCATAATCTAAACGTTTATAGTCCATACCTTCCGTCGGATTCCTCGTTTCGAAGTTGGTTCGAATCTTACGTCCTTGTATATAGAACAACGGTACTTAAACATCGAAATAGGTTAGTAATTTTGCTTATTCCTCTATTTGGATTCCTAAAACAAGATTAGAGTTAAGATTTCTTACCCAAATCGGAGTTAGAATGGATGGTGTAGTGAAATGGGAGAGGTGATTCAGCCTGTGGGGTGGTGGGAGTGAATCCCAACAATGATCACCCTATCTCTCTCTCTTCTCCTCACTCTTTTCTCCTCTTTTCTCTCGTCTCTCTCCTAGGGTTTGTGAAATTCGTATGGAATGAGAGAGGGGTGGTTTAAGGTCTTTAAATAGGCCCAAATGTGATGTCAATGGCCCAAGGGCCATGGTATACTTATGTTATAACCAAAGGGTGTCTGTTTTTGATAAACGAGGCCCTTAGGAAGGTTCATTTCTCACCTAAGTCATGGAGCAAGTTCCCTGACAATGGATCTATACCAGGACAGTGTTTATGGTGAGATTTGACAAACTAATTGACCATGAAGGACCTGTATCAGATCAACGGTCGTTGTTACTCGATCAGGGCCACAATTATACCAATAGGTGCAGGGAAATTTCTCTGATCCATGGGTGTAGTTGGGTCAGAAATTGACGGTCTAAAGTCTTCAATTTCACTTGCAAGCGAACGGTCCAATTCACTTAAGTTCTAGTTCATTTTATAAAGATATTCGCGCTTCTCACACACTTCGCTCAAGGCTCAAGTTGTGCATTTGTGGATACTATTTGGGCTCGATTCCCGTGATGATTGTCAAGTCCAGTAAGGTGGTCATAACCTTATAGTTCCGTGGTAATCGGACTTTCGACGCACGGTCCAGGTCCGATACGGAGTTTTAATGTGCTCCCGAGAGCAACTGGGTTTTGAAATTTCTCCTAGGTTTTTAAGTAATGTTGAGTTAGTGATTTTAATGGTTTTGGGTCTTACAGTTCACATAGATAGTGGTTCAAGCTAATCCACCGATTAATTTAGTTTAGTATTTAATTAATTTTCATCTAATTTCCATAGTATACGGTCTTTAAGGATTTCTGCCTGAGGTGGTACTCAGGTCTTATTAAGTATTTTTCTGAGACGTTACAACAAACCTCCCAGCGTAATTTTGTGGTTTAATTCTACTTGATAAAGTAGGGCTGGGTTCCATTAGGCACTCCCTTATGGGATGTGGAGTCTTGCTGCCTAGATAGTCCTTTATTATTTTCAGGTTCCTTCCAATAGGCCTCCTCTCGGTCCTTTTTTCTGAGAGGTTGCCCGAATGTGTACAAGGTGATTTAAAGTCTTCATTATATATGAAAGGGTTCTTGGATTAGAAAAAAAAACTGATATAGACAATTTGGATGGTTAGCTTAAATCATTTGCACATTACATAAGAAATTTCTGAGTAGTTTCTAATTGAGTACATATCATCCATAATAATCTCCCAAAGCATGTAAGTGTGCGTGTTCCCACTGGTCTCTCGTGAACTGAACTATAAATAAGCATTTTATGGTTTGACATATTGATCGGCACAGGTGGGCCCCACCTTGATGTATATGTGAACTCCAATATGTATGCATCGGCCCACATTAGACTTGGGGCCCAAAAATCAGCCATATTCATGATTTAGGTGGGTGGGCCACATGAGTGAAAACAGTGTGGAGGGGGACACCCACCCTCTAAACCGCTTCCCTTCATTTAGCCCACCCAAATCATGGATAGGACTGATTTTTGGGTGGTGGGCATAAGTTTTAGTGATGCATGTAATGGTTGGAGTGGATTTCATATAATCATCATGGTGGGCCTTGAAAAAAAATCATGAGTGGATGGGCATCTTTCCTCTAACCATTTCGTTTGGTGTTGCCCACCAGAATCACATTTTAGCCTTGCTTGTTGGCCCTAAATCTAATTTGGAATTTCTCATCTAATGGCCAGAGTGAATATCTCGTAAATATCTTAGTGGGTCATGTAAAAATCAAGGGTATGTGTCCCTTTCCCAATTGTTTATCTTTATATGACCCACTTGAATCATGAACTGGGCTGATTTTTGGATCCTATAGTTAAATTGAGGTGAGACACCTGGTGATTGGGGTGGATTTCACTTAAATATCACTACTGATACGCCTAGGCCCTGTTTGTTTTCCTTTTCCAACTGGTAAATACCAGTAAATGACAGTCATCATTATTTACTTTTACACCTGCAACTATGTTTGGTGAAATTGTACTTTAATGAGCCTGTTTAGTTACATTCGTTGAGTACTATAAATGCTCATTATTACTTCCCATATAGTGTTTGTTTTTAACTTGGAAATGTTATTTTAAGGAATATTGGGCCCTCCACCTAACCCACCAGAGTATGCAGGAAAGAGAAAGTTCTGCTCCGGAGGGTAGCATGTATATTAACGGTCTGACGTGAACAAGTACTGTGGGTCCCATCATGAGGTATGTGTTATATCCAAACCATCCATCCATTTGGCGAGCACGTTGCAGGGGTTAATCCAAAAAATAAGATAGATTACAAGATCATGTAGAGCACACAACAAATAAGCCGTAAAAGGCATTGCATTGTCTACACTCCAAGTCCATTCTGGACATCAGCCAGAGTTTTGGATTTGCCTTAATTTTGGGCTCCAACCTATGTACCAACTAAATACTCAGGTTCCTTGATTAATTTGGACCATTTGGATTTATTTACATTTCATCTATGTTTGTGCTTTCTCATTATCAAAGCCTTCAGATGGTGTTTGTGGTCCAGATCCCACGGAAATATCCTAAATATAGGTGTTATGAGGACCGATTGTAGATGCATCCGTAATATCTACTGGTAAGTGGGCCACACAAATTAATACACCCATCAGAAGAGAAACTACCATCAAAACAGTAGTTGGGTTAGAAACAATGGTCCATGATCTTTTAAAAGTTTCTAATTGGCCCTTCATCTTCAACAGAACAATCAACCTAGATCAACCGGCCAACACGTAGCTTGGGTATACAGTTATGTTAGAGACATGGATGGGGCCCATCATCACTTGCATGTTTTATCCAACATCCTGCAAAACATCATATAGCACTTTATAAATAAGACACTGCAAAACATCATCCAAGACATCGCAAAAACATCATACAGTGCTTTACAACAAGATGAAAAAAGACATGCATCTAAATAACGACCAAACCAATGTTGTTTAATGTTGGATATCCACTACTACAACTTCAATAGTTCATGGAGATGGGCTGAATCGCCATTATGACAAGCCATATACCTAGTAGGAACAACCATGCAGTATCGTCATCTTCGTTGGAGGTGATCTCAGCCTTCAAATGTGGGGGTTTGAAGCTGAGGCCCCATAACCTGAAGCAATTTGGTGGCTAATATGGTTAATTTGGAATTCCTAGCCATGCATCGTCTAATGTATAGCTGCAGTGTTATCATCACTACTCACATTTGGAAGTTCACCATTTGACATGTTCGGATGTTGGGGTGTCGCAGTGAAAGCCTCCTAGGCATGGATTGCCGTTTCTTGTGACTTGTATGATTTGAATAATGCCCTGTGGAACCTGTTTACCTTGGCATTATATTCCTCCCATGTAAAGTAAATATCAGGCTGTCTTCCCCTGAATACAACGTAGACCTTCCCCATCTGATGTATCTTCTAGCACAATTGACGTGGAAATGCAATGGAAAACGATATTCAGTAGAGTCTTCTCCAATGAGTTTCCATGCAACCCATCTTCGACCCTACACATGGCGGAAGAAATGGAAAATTTAGAATGATCATACAGTGGACCCTTCCATGGATGGATCGGAGTTTAAATTCCACATAGATTTGAATGATCCGATCGATATGTTAAGGGTTCTTAATGGCAACGGTATAAAAAATAAATGGGTTGAAATTGGTATATATGATTGTCCTATTTGTCTTATTTTCTAAATATAGCCCATTCATGACGGATTTAACTAGATGGACAGTCCTGATTTTCCATCCCCCTTGCCAAATGTATGGTAAAATAGATGAAGTACATACGCACACACTATTCACACCTTTTAAAAAAAAATAATAATAAAGCAACCATGGCTCCCATACCCATGCACTCATCATTCTACATGTGGAAAATATGCAACTCAAACTAAAAATCCAAATAGTGGGCCCCAACTATAGAAATCCCTCAGCCAAGGATGTGTACCAATCATAATTTTAATACATCTGTTTAGTATAAAATTTGATTTTGGATCGATTTAAATCAAGGTCCCACAATTTAGACGGTTCAGATAGAGTTACATATAGGCCCACATTGATTTTTTTAGGGTATTATTCAAAACATGAATAAGATCCAATGATCAGGTGGACCACACCATAAGAAACAGTGGTGAATGATAATTAAGATCTAAAGATCAGGTTTTTAGAAGAAGTAATGGGGCCCATGCATGTATAATCTGGATCAATGGTCCACCTTAATAAAAAGAAAATATGTCAATCAATGGTTAAAGTCACTGATTAACAAATCCAACATGATTCTACACCACAGGCATATATAGCACTACCCATGTACAAGCCATGGAATGTGCCAATTTGATTGTATGTGCAAGATCCAAGTAGTTCATTAGGTGGACCATAAAAAATGACATTCTAATAATCAAGCCTGTATACTCATGATATGGGGAATGAATGTGAAACAAATGGACAAATGAAAAAAACTTCTCTTGCTGTTCGTTTGTTTTTTCACGCCATGGATGGCCCATCAATAAAAAATCACCTTAAAGGACAATTTATTTATTTATTTTTTTAAATTTATAATATGGGGAATGAATGTGAAACAAATGGACAAATGAAAAAAAATTCTCTTGCCGTTCATTTGTTTTTCACGCCATGGATGGCCCATCAATAAAAAATCTCCCTAAAGGACAATTTTTTTAAAAAAATTTATAATCTATTTAAGGGCACTATTCCAATGGGTACGACTGCCCAAATGGATTGATATTCTTTCTATCAATCCATATGGGACCAGTTAAGGTGGATAGTTCTCATCCATCTCCCTAAATGACATTGTTTTATTGGCTCAGATGGAACACATCACAAATGCAGATAGAAGCCTAAAATGAAGGTGCCTCATCGACTCAGATGGAACAAACTACAAGAATGAGTGCTGAGATTGTCTCCAGGACTTCTACCATTTAAATGCAGGAAAACTAATGTTTATTTATCATAAAATTCAACGGATATCAGCTTCATCGAAAACATTTGCAACTCTAAAAAAGTGGATTTTAATCCTTTTATGTGTTCCCTATGCTTCTGCCTTGCATCGGTCTCATATCTAGGCTTCTATCCGCAGCCAAACTGTTCAAGATAAATTGGACTACGATTTGAACCCAAAAATCACGGCCTGCCCATCACAGCCCTTTCTGATTAGGGATTGTGATAGGCGAGATGCATTCCTTATTTTGTCCAATTAGGTGCATTCAACGTGGCGCTCACAAAGCCATTAGACTCGACTGTTGTATATCGAGGAGTAATCGGACCGGATTATAAAACATGGCATCTTTGGGGTATTAACAAATGAATAAAGAATTTTTTGACCTTATAAGGGCTTGAAGAACTCTAGCCGAGCTTCAATGGGTTCCACCTATTGAAATGAAATATAGGGTAAATCACATGCTTTCTCAGTTGAAAAAGAAGAGGAAGATATTAAATAGCTAGAAAAAAGACATGAGACCAACCAGGATGAACACCAAAAGAATGCTTGTTGCAGAGGAATTAATTTTCTAACAAAAGGAACATAAGTTATATATAAATTTAGTTGTTGAAGGTTCATGATTTACCATAGTCATGTGGAGCATTGAAATATTTTCACCAGTTAATAGCCGGTCATAGATGTAATCACCGCGTTGATAGCTGCAGTCAGCAAAATGGGATGGCGTCTTAGATGGGTAGGGTAAAGTTCCTATCAAACTGAGTAAACTTAGTTTGGCCCACCTGCTATGTATGTGGTCCATCCATGCCGTCCATCCGTTTTAAAATATAATTTAAGGGGTTCAACCAAAAATTGAAGCTTATTGCAGGATCAAGTGGATCATACCATGATAAAGACCATTTTCCATGATTTCCACTGAAATGATGCGAGGCCCATCAGTGATGTTAATTTCTCATCCAACCCGTTTACAAGATCATCTAGACATGGATGAAGGGAAAACATAAATGAAAGCTTCAACCAAAAAGTACTTGGCCCATTTGAAAATTTCAACGGTAAAAGTGCCATCAACGAAGTTTTCCGTAGTGTGATCCATTTGAACATTAGATATGCTTAATTTTCGGGCTCAACCCATAAAATTATCTGATAAAATGGATGGATGGAATGGATTAAATGGATAGATCATGGTGGACCCCACAGACTTTCTTAGTATACAATCTGCTTCCGCACGAAGTCATCATTCCGCAGATTGTAATCTTTGTGAGATGTGAAGTCGCACTGTGCATTGGAAGATTTTCTTGCAAGAAATCCGCATGGAAAAACAAATGGCGATAAAAGCCTAGCACGGGTAATTATGGTTATTTACAACATGTAAAGGAAAAACAAATAGTCCCCTAGTGATTGGGGAGTATTTCACTTAAATATCATGTATGAGACACTTAGTGATTGGGGTGGATTTCACTTAAATATCACGGTAGGTCCCACTTCAACCGGCCATGCCTTGAGACCATAAATAAATATAGAAATTCTCACACTTAACTAGGTGTAAATTTAATTTGTTTCCCAATTTAAACATTAATTAATGTTAATAAATGTTGAAAGAGGATTTATTTTACGTCACTTTGAAAAGGGGATCGTAGCATGGTGTGGGTCTCATCATGATGTTAATATGAAATCCACCTCGACCATCGGGTGTGTCACCCCATGTGAAACCCAAAGCTTGTAAATTAGCCACATTTATGGTTCAGGTGGACCACATGATTGGAAAATGTGTATATGGAAAATCATACCCACTAAACTATTTCTCTTGGTATGGCCCACTTGAATCACATATGGGCTTACTTTTTGGGTCTCAAGCCTAACTTTTGGTATGACATCTAATGGTTGGAGTAGATTTTACATACTCATCACGGTGGGCACTATAAAAATCAAGGATGCATGCCTCCCAACTATTTACATTGTTGTGGTCCACTTGAATCACCAGTTAGCCTAGTTTTTAGGTATGGAACTCAGCCTGAGATTACAAATCTAATGGTTAGAGTGGATCTCGCATACACATCATGGTGGATCCCATAAAAAAAAAATCAAGGGTAGGTTCAGTGTCTGTAACGCCCCAGATTTCGTGGGCCGAGTAGATACTCGACTCCCGATATCTTAGGTTCCACTTATGCTTTACAAAAGCAGGATTCAATAGTTTGTTTTCCACGTGCATGTTGTTATTAATGCACGTGCATGCTGTTATGAGATGATGCATATCCTCGCAATCCAAACTCCCTCATAGCGACTCTGACGCCTCTTTCGCAAATGCCAACACTCCCTCATCACGCGACCACGACGCCCAAGTCACCAAAACCTATACTAATGCAATGCGATAAGTGATCATGTTAGCCGAGTATTTAGTTAAGTCCATGCATCTAGGCAGATTGGGGAAGCCGGAACAACTCCACTAAATCAATGGCCCTAACCTGATCATTAGGCCCAGGGTTGCCGTATCAGCCCCGTACCTGTGATCCTTGATCCGTATTAGGGTTTACCACCGAGATGACAACTCCCCAATCAATGTGAGACTAATACTGCCCGATCGATCACTCTGGACCCGGATGACACAACCCAGATGCACAAGGTTAGGTCACCCATTAACGGGTGAAGGGTGCCTACAAATGATGTAAGGGTCGTCACCCCAACGCAATTGTGGAGCAGTTACGGTATCATTTCAGCTTGATATACTACGCTCTCAGCCTCCGTAATTGCTCATTTACTACCAAAAAAAGGGGCAAAGGCTACGGATTTAATCCGTAGCCATAGGCCTAAGGCTACGGATTAAGTCCGTAGCTAGTCCGTAACACGACCGTCGTCGTAGGTGCCATAACAATAGTCCGGAACCTATGGCTACGGATTTAATCCGTAGCCATAGACCGTAGCCTTTTCCCCTGTAGCAAAAAAAATAAGCAGCTATAGATATTATTTGTAGCTGAAAGTCCGTAGCAATAGGCCAAAATTTAAAAGGCTACACCTATCTGATTATTGGCTACGGATTTAATCCGTAGCTATGTGTTAAATAGCTACAAATATAATCCATAGCAATTATATCTGTAGCAAAAACTTCAAACAGCTACGGATATTATTTGTAGCTGAAAGTCCGCAGCAATATGCCAAAATTAAAAAGGCTACACCTGTCTAACTATTGGCTACGGTCAGTATCCGTAGCTATTTTGTACATTGAAAAATTAAATCACCTGTTCATTCAATTACCACCTGTTCATTCAATTACCACCTATACAATCATTCATTCATTCAATTACAATCATTCATTCATTCAATTACAATTACAATCCTTCATTCATTCAATTACAATTACAATCCTTTGTTCAATTAATTACAATTACAATCAATTACAGTTACAAATACAATAATGCTGAAAATACAAATCTTTGGCTTCATTAGAGAAATGTGCTCGACTTCACCGAATTTCAGCAGCTTCGTATATTCCATCATCCTACAAACAGTCATGTCATTCATAAATTAGAATGCCCATTAGAGAAAAGAAAGACAGTGAAAGAAGTGCATCACGTATAACCACTTTTTTTTTTTTCTTAATGAATTAAAAAATAAATAAATTCAAAGAGGAATGAAATTGACACAAAAGAAATGGTCTCACCATATGATTATAGGTTTAGGTTTGGTTTAGGTTTAGGTTATAGGTTTAGGTTAAGGTTAGGCTATAGGTTATAGGTTAAGGTTTAGGTTATAGGTTTTGGTTTAGGTTTAGGTAAAGGTTTAGGTTATAGGTTATAGCTTTTGGAAACTTGATTACAGGTTAAGGTTTAGGTTTAGGAAATCGGGTTCGGGTTTAGGTTTGGGCTTTCAAGTTTAGGTTTAGGTTAGGGAGTTGAGATTAGGATTAGGTGTAGGTTTGGGTATAGGGATAGGTCAAGGTTTAGGTTAGGTTATAGGTTACAAGTATAGGTTTAGGTTAGGTTATAGGTATAGGTTTAGGTTATAGGTCAAGGTTTAGGGATTTGAGTTTAGGCTATAGGTTTAGGATTAGGTCTAGGTTGAGGTTTAGGGATTTGAGTTTAGGTTATAAGTTTAGGTTTAGGTTTAGGTTTAGGTTTAGGTTGAGGTTTAGGGAATTGAGTTTAGGTTATAGGTTTAGGTTTAGGTTTAGGTTTAGGTTTAGGTAATAGGTTTTGGGATTTGGGAATAGTTTTAGGTTATAAGTATAGGTTTAAGTTAGGTTATAGGTCAAGGTTTTGGGATTTGAGTTTAGGTTATAGGTTTAGGATTAGGTCTAGGTTGAAGTTTAGGGAATTGAGTTTAGGTTATAGGTTTAGGTTTAGGTTTAGGTTGAGGTTTAGGGAATTGAGTTTAAGTTATAGGTTTAGGTTTAGGTTTAGGTTTAGGTAATAGGTTTTGGGATTTGGGAATAGTTTTAGGTTATAAGTATAGGTTTAGGTTAGGTTATAGGTTAAGGTTTTGGGATTTGAGTTTAGGCTATAGGTTTAGGTTTAGGTGTAGGTCTAGGTTAAGGTTTAGGGATTTGAGTTTAGGTTATAGGTTTAGGTTTAGGTCTAGGTCTAGGTTAAGGTTTAGGGATTTGAGTTTAGGCTATAGGTTTAGGTTATAGGTTATAGCTTTTGGGAACTTAATTACAGGTTAAGGTTTAGGTTTAGGAAATCGGGTTCGGGTTCGGGATCAGGTTTAGGTTTGGGCTTTCAAGTTTAGGTTTAGGTTAGGGAGTTGAGATTAGGATTAGGTGTAGGTTTGGGTATAGGGATAGGTCAAGGTTTAGATTAGGTTATAGGTTATAAGTATAGGTTTAGGTTAGGTTATAGGTATAGGTTTAGGTTATAGGTCAAGGTTTAGGGATTTGAGTTTAGGCTATAGGTTTAGGATTAGGTCTAGGTTGAGGTTTAGGGAAATGAGTTTAGGTTATAGGTTTAGGTTTAGGTTTAGGTTTAGGTTTAGGTTTAGGTAATAGGTTTTGGGATTTGGGAATAGTTTTAGGTTATAAGTATAGGTTTAGGTTAGGTTATAGGTTAAGGTTTTGGGATTTGAGTTTAGGCTATAGGTTTAGGTTTAGGTGTAGGTCTAGGTTAAGGTTTAGGGATTTGAGTTTAGGTTATAGGTTTAGGTTTAGGTCTAGGTCTAGGTTAAGGTTTAGGGATTTGAGTTTAGGCTATAGGTTTAGGTTATAGGTTATAGCTTTTGGGAACTTAATTACAGGTTAAGGTTTAGGTTTAGGAAATCGGGTTCGGGTTCGGGATCAGGTTTAGGTTTGGGCTTTCAAGTTTAGGTTTAGGTTAGGGAGTTGAGATTAGGATTAGGTGTAGGTTTGGGTATAGGGATAGGTCAAGGTTTAGATTAGGTTATAGGTTATAAGTATAGGTTTAGGTTAGGTTATAGGTATAGGTTTAGGTTATAGGTCAAGGTTTAGGGATTTGAGTTTAGGCTATAGGTTTAGGATTAGGTCTAGGTTGAGGTTTAGGGAAATGAGTTTAGGTTATAGGTTTAGGTTTAGGTTTAGGTTTAGGTTTAGGTTTAGGTAATAGGTTTTGGGATTTGGGAATAGTTTTAGGTTATAAGTATAGGTTTAGGTTAGGTTATAGGTTAAGGTTTTGGGATTTGAGTTTAGGCTATAGGTTTAGGTTTAGGTGTAGGTCTAGGTTAAGGTTTAGGGATTTGAGTTTAGGCTATAGGTTTAGGTTTAGGTCTAGGTTGAGGTTTAGGGAATTGAGTTTAGGTTATAGGTTTAGGTTTAGGTTTAGGTTGAGGTTTAGGGAATTGAGTTTAGGTTATAGGTTTAGGTTTAGGTAATAGGTTCTGGGATTTGGGAATAGTTTTAGGTTATAAGTATAGGTTTAGGTTAGGTTATAGGTATAGGTTTAGGTTATAGGTCAAGGTTTAGGGATTTGAGTTTAGGCTATAGGTTTAGGATTAGGTCTAGGTTTAGGTTTAGGTAATTGAGTTTAGGTTATAGGTTTAGGTTTAGGTTTAGGTTGAGGTTTAGGGAATTGAGTTTAGGTTATAGGTTTAGGTTTAGGTTTAGGTTTAGGTAATAGGTTTTGGAATTTGGGAATAGTTTTAGGTTATAAGTATAGGTTTAGGTTAGGTTATAGGTCAAGGTTTTGGGATTTGAGTTTAGGTTATAGGTTTAGGATTAGGTCTAGGTTGAGGTTTAGGGATTTGAGTTTAGGTTATAGGTTTAGGTTTAGGTTTAGGTTGAGGTTTAGGGAATTGAGTTTAGGTTATAGGTTTAGGTTTAGGTTTAGGTTTAGGTAATAGGTTTTGGGATTTGGGAATAGTTTTAGGTTATAAGTATAGGTTTAAGTTAGGTTATATGTTAAGGTTTTGGGATTTGAGTTTAGGTTATAGGTTTAGGATTAGGTCTAGGTTGAAGTTTAGGGAATTGAGTTTAGGTTATAGGTTTAGGTTTAGGTTTAGGTTGAGGTTTAGGGAATTGAGTTTAAGTTATAGGTTTAGGTTTAGGTAATAGGTTTTGGGATTTGGGAATAGTTTTAGGTTATAAGTATAGGTTTAGGTTAGGTTATAGGTTAAGGTTTTGGGATTTGAGTTTAGGCTATAGGTTTAGGTTTAGGTCTAGGTATAGGTTAAGGTTTAGGGATTTGAGTTTAGGTTATAGGTTTAGGTTTAGGTCTAGGTCTAGGTTAAGGTTTAGGGATTTGAGTTTAGGCTATGGTTTAGGTTATAGGTTATAGCTTTTGGGAACTTGATTACAGGTTAAGGTTTAGGTTTAGGAAATCGGGTTCGGGTTCGGGATCGGGTTTAGGTTTGGGCTTTCAAGTTTAGGTTTAGGTTAGGGAGTTGAGATTAGGATTAGGTGTAGGTTTGGGTATAGGGATAGGTCAAGGTTTAGATTAGGTTATAGGTTATAAGTATAGGTTTAGGTTAGGTTATAGGTATAGGTTTAGGTTATAGGTCAAGGTTTAGGGATTTGAGTTTAGGCTATAGGTTTAGGATTAGGTCTAGGTTGAGGTTTAGGGAAATGAGTTTAGGTTATAGGTTTAGGTTTAGGTTTAGGTTGGTAATATGTTTTGGGATTTGGGAATAGTTTTAGGTTATAAGTATAGGTTTAGGTTAGGTTATAGGTTAAGGTTTTGGGATTTGAGTTTAGGCTATAGGTTTAGGTTTAGGTGTAGGTCTAGGTTAAGGTTTAGGGATTTGAGTTTAGGCTATAGGTTTAGGTTTAGGTCTAGGTTGAGGTTTAGGGAATTGAGTTTAGGTTATAGGTTTAGGTTGAGGTTTAGGGAATTGAGTTTAGGTTATAGGTTTAGGTTTAGGTTTAGGTTTAGGTAATAGGTTTTGGGATTTGGGAATAGTTTTAGGTTATAAGTATAGGTTTAGGTTAGGTTATAGGTATAGGTTTAGGTTATAGGTCAAGGTTTAGGGATTTGAGTTTAGGCTATAGGTTTAGGATTAGGTCTAGGTTTAGGTTTAGGGAATTGAGTGTAGGTTATAGGTTTAGGTTTAGGTTTAGGTTGAGGTTTAGGGAATTGAGTTTAGGTTATAGGTTTAGGTTTAGGTTTAGGTTTAGGTAATAGGTTTTGGGATTTGGGAATAGTTTTAGGTTATAAGTATAGGTTTAGGTTAGGTTATAGGTCAAGGTTTTGGGATTTGAGTTTAGGTTATAGGTTTAGGATTAGGTCTAGGTTGAGGTTTAGGGAATTGAGTTTAGGTTATAGGTTTAGGTTTAGGTTTAGGTTGAGGTTTAGGGAATTGAGTTTAGGTTATAGGTTTAGGTTTAGGTTTAGGTTTAGGTAATAGGTTTTGGGATTTGGGAATAGTTTTAGGTTATAAGTATAGGTTTAGGTTAGGTTATAGGTTAAGGTTTTGGGATTTGAGTTTAGGCTATAGGTTTAGGTTTAGGTGTAGGTCTAGGTTAAGGTTTAGGGATTTGAGTTTAGGCTATAGGTTTAGGTTTAGGTCTAGGTTGAGGTTAGGTTATAGGTTTAGGTTTAGGTTTAGGTTTAGGTGTTGGTTTCGGTTTTGGGGATTTGAGAATGGGTTCGGGTTTAGGTTATAGGTTTTGGTTTTAGGTTATAGGTTAAGGTTTTAGGTCATGGGTTTTAGTTTAGGTTATAGGTTATAGGTATAAGTTAAGGTTTAGGTTTTGAGATTTGATTAAGTTTAGGTTATAAGATATAGGTTTAGGGAATTGAGAATAGGTTAAGGTTTAGGTTTAGGATATCGGGTTTGGGTTCGGGATCGGGTTTATGTTTGGGTTTTCAAGTTTAGATATAGGTTTAGGTTCGGGAGTTAAGATTAGGCTTAGGTATAGGTTTAAGTTTAGGGATTTGAGAATACATTTAGGTTATAGGTTTAGGTTTAGGTTTTAGGTTTTAGGTTTTAGGTTAAGGTTATATGTTTAGGTTGAGGTTTAGGTTTAAGTTAATGTTGAGGTTTAGGTTATAGGTTAAGGTTTTTGGTCATAGGTTTTGGTTTAGGTTAAGGTTATAAGTATAGGTTAAGGTTTAGGTTTAGGTTTACGTTTAGGTTATAAGATATAGGTTTAGGGAATTGAGAATAGGTTAAGGTTTAGGTTTAGGTTTTGGGTTTAGGTTTAGGTTTTAGGTTTTAAGTTAAGGTTTAGGTTTAGGTTAAGGTTGAGGTTTAGGTTATAGGTTAAGGTTTTAGGTCATAGGTTTTGGTTTTGGTTAAGGGTATGGTCCCTGCAAAGCAAATACAGATATAAACACGGCCATCCGACACAAATGCCAGGCCCTTCCAATGCTGTCCATAAAAAATGGACAGCTTCATCATGGTCATAATAGCGGTTCCCTCTTTCCAGGGAACCCCGCTCTTCCGAATAGCTCCGACGCACATCCGGGTCTGCTCCATTAATTTCGATTAAATACATAAACATGGCCTGTCCAAAAAGCCCCTCCAATGTTGTCCATAAGAAATGGACAGCTTCATCATAGTTATAATAGCGGTTCCCACCTTCCAGGGACCCCCGCTCATCCGGATAGCTCCGACGCACATCCGGGTTTGCTCCATTAATTTCGAGCAGCGGTTCATAAATACGGCCTGTCCAAATGGCCAGGCCACTCCAATCATGATTCAAAGAAGAGAACTCGAGGGTTTTCCTTACCTTCCATTGTATGCTTCCAAGGTATGGATGACCCCTGAAAGACACATACATCCTGAGAATCGATCGCTTCTCAAAACCGCAGACTGTTTTGTTTTGAAACTCGTTCATCTCACCTAAAAACCTGTCACATAATGAATAACTGTAACCACAATGATAACTATTGTGAATGCACTATAATGAAAAAATTATTATTATTATAGATAACTGTAATTACAACATAGATATCATGAACACGATATCACATAATGTATTGTTTGATGAACTACACATGTGCATTCTTGACAAGAGACGTACCAAATGCTTGAATCTGAAATATGCAACTCCAATCATCCCACATGCAACATCCACCTGAAAGGAATAAAACCTTTAAATGTACACTGATTTTAAAAAAGGAATAGAACCTTTAAATGTACACTGATTTTAAAAAAGGAATAGAACCTTTAAATGTGCTGGATTAGAAGAGGACTCTTGATAAATTTTAAACTCCTCCATCCTACAACTACTTGGAACTGGGTCTTCTATAGATGCCCACTTCTTCTAAAACCATGTTCATGATTCTCACCTGCAAATCCTTGTGCAATCTAACTAGCAATTCTGGAATGTTGCATTCAGCAAAAAAATAAAAGCTTCACAAAGCTATAATGGAATCCCCAATTGGCCAAGTGGGTCAACAAATCCTAAAGAAGCATGCATCACAAACTGTAATCACACTGCAAAAATCAAATTTCAAAAGTAACCTTTGCATGTGCCTTGTAGCCAACCAGTGATTTGGTGACCTTTCATGGAACAAGTGGCCAACCAGTAATAGGAACTGTTGATATGGTGGAGTCAAGCTAAAGGTCAAGATCATGTTAGAAAATTCTGACCATCCAGTTTGAGTATCACCAGGGGAATGTAGTTGTTGGGCCAGGGCATGTGTGGCCCAACTGATGAGCTGACTGGCTTGATTTTTGGGCCAGGGCATGTTAGTGATGGGACCCACCTGATGGAAGTGCAGATAACATCCAATGTTAGCATTCGTCCTTGAATTATAATGTTTTGATCCTCTCTTTTTTCTCTGACAAATAGCTGCTATTGTTGAGGACTGTTGGAATTCTTATTCCAGTTTATATAATGGCAAGAGCACTAACTATAATTCAACGCAGGCTCCAACAACAGGTAGCTCCCCTTTTCCAAACCTATAAGCAGGATCCAGGCTGTTCACCAGGTAGATCCCAACAAATTAACCACAAACCAAAAATCAGGTCAGGCCTAGCACCAGGTATGTCACATTATATATGGAAAAAATGATGATATTTGAAACTCATCAATGGCTACACGTGGACCATCTGATGATCATGCTGCAGCACATAACACTGATGGGCCCCACTAATGAATAGCTTAGAGCTTGCATGGGGCAAGAGCACAACTTAAATTTGGGTTATGGTCATCCCTTTACTGCACATATATGGGTTATGTCATGTGTTAATTGAGACCATCCATCCAGTAAGACCCATCTTAAATCATGTTCACTCTAATTTTTTATTTTGCTAGGTAATCCTAGCCCAAATTTATTCTCCTCTCACCAAATGGGGGCCATTGACCTTTTTTTTGGGGGGGGGGGTGGAACCAGTATAGGATTACAGAGACCTTTCCATAGTACACATGACAGGGGTGACAAGCCAATTCAGTATTTTCATTTAATTGCCCTTGTTGATGATGAAATAGGATTAAAAATATAAATCATCTAATTTCTATAGTTAATATATTGGAAATGAATATCCTACAATCATATCCCATATAAAAAATAATAATAATAAAGAACAGATTTTTATAGATAATCAATGCATAGAAAGCTAGAAACAATAGTTGATTTCTACTTTCTAGAGAAGTTTGCAACAAAAGATGAATTCAGGTGGGAATTTCACGGGATCAGAAATAACACTTTATTTGGATAATAAGTGACATGGAATATACACCAAGTGTTCTAGATTAGTCGTGTTTTTTATTAGGACTGTCATTCCATACAAGTTGCCCTAAAATTCAGCAGGAGTGCACCCATGAAACTCAGCCCACCACAAAGATTTATTGAGACAACAAAGCAAGCAAAAATTGAGTCCATTTAGCAATCCCCAAATTCAGGTTTCAGCTATTATGATGCATATAAATGTCTCACTATCACATGCTCAGAATTTTTATTAACAAATAGGAGAAGTGTCTTTTTACATTTACATGCATACACAAGTAATGGAGATTAAATCTAGGAGCTTGATCCAGAATCAATATTCAGTCCAAAGCATTGCAGGATCTTAATAGATTTTTCCAACCTTTAGAATGGGCAGATTATATTCTTTTTTTAAGCTTAAAATCTGATCAGTCCACATATAGATTTCCAACTAAAAATAAACAAACATTTAAAATATAATTTTCTCAAGATTTGCTAATTTAACTTCACTTGCAGCAAACTTTAATAAAAGGGAAATCATAAAGTGGTGCCCTAGAGCCACTAATGATATACAACCTTTTTATGATGTTAACAAACATCCTACTGGAATGGAGAGTTAGAATTTCAATCATTTGATGATCATCCTAACTCACACTGTCACACATGTATGAATGAGTTGCATTTTTATTTTAAATATGATCGAGATGCAGCGGAAAACACACGGCGTCATAACAGAAATGCAAAATCAAATGTAATAGACATACTCCCATGGCACATTGCCGACAAGCATTCGATCTCCTTCATTGTCTTCATAAATAAGAACATAGTTGGGAGTTACTACCTTGCCTTCTTCATAAATAAGAACAAAGAATTTCAGAATTAAACCATCAGATCTGGTGAAATCAACATCAAATCGAATTAAAAAAGGAAAAAAAAATCATCAACCATAAAAATGCTATAAAAAACCATAAATTTCCAGCAGAAAAGGGGGATTGGGTCATTTTGAGGTGAGATCAAAGCTACAGATATATCCAAATTGCATTTGAATTCTTACAACTAAAATTAAACTATAGCAAATCTGAGCTTCTTATGACAAAATCAACTAACTAAACCAACCACTATAGTAAAAATCCATCTATCAGCCATCATATAGTGCTATCAACAATTTCTGCTTAGGCAACTGTCTTCAAGGAATGAATCTGGACTGTCCATAGTTGCAAACTTACAACCTATGGGACACCATGAAAGAATCACACCAGTCAGATGATCCTATCCACCTGAAAGCTAGCCATCTTCTATCTAAGTTGTAAGCCATATATGGAGGGTTAGGATCATCTGTTGAAAGTGATTCGTTAGAATCCTAAGCAATCCATTATCCATGATGAGAACAAAAAAAAAAAAAAAAAAAAAACCCTAATTAGGGATTTTCAATTTCGAGTTCCTCACCTCCAGACACGGTAAATGATGATCAACCATACAAAATCCCAATCCGGGATAGAGCTCCTCCAGAAATAAGGAATTTCAAAATCAGAAATACCAATTACGGATTGAAAGTTCAAAAAGCCCCAATTAGGGATTTGGAATTTCAAAAATCCCCAATTAGAGATTTTTAATTTCGAAGCCCTATTAGAAAAAGAAAAAGAAGACAGAGAAGAGGAAGAGGTGAATACCACTGCCGCTGCCGAGAGAGAGAGCTGCTGGTCGTGAGGTCACGAGCGAGAAGGAGATGGCGAGAGCGAGAAAGGACGAGGATTGCGTGATGACCCTGCCACCACCGACTGGATGTGGATTGCGTGGTAGGGTGGAGAGATCAGAGAGAGGAAGAGAGAGACAGAGGGAGAGGAGGGAGAGGGTGCGAGAGAGAGAGAGAGAGAGAGAGAGAGAGAGAGAGAGAGAGGAGGCAGAGACAGAGGAGAGGGTGCGCGCGAGAGAGACAGAAAGAGAGTTTTGGGTTTGGGTTTTGGGAAGATGGGTGCGCGCGGCCAAGAGACAGGGAGAGAGGGTGAGGGAGAGCGGGAGAGAGAGAGAGAGAGAGAGAGAGAGAGAGAGAGAGAGAGAGAGAGAGAGAGAGAGAGAGAGAGAGAGAGAGAGAGAGAGAACGTCTCTGCGCGCGGGAGAAAATGGCGGACGGGGATGGGTTTTTTATTTTTGGGGGGGGGGGGGTTTGGATTATGGAGGGATAGGTGACGGACGGCTCCTTGGGGACGTTGTGTTTTAGGACTGTGGAGCCCACTGTGATGTATTTCATATATCCACTCCGTCAATTAATTTTAAATTATTATTTTAAGTGCTTATACAAAAAATGAGTTAGATTGAATATTTAAGGAGACCACACAATATATTAACAGTAGAAATTTAATTTTAATTATTTCTTATAGTGTGGTCCACTTAGACATTTAATCTAAATAATTTTTGGGCTCATGCACTAAAATTATATATCAGAATTGTTGGATGGCTTAGATCCAACACATATATTTCAATGGATCCCATGGATCCCCTTAAGCACCATCTATGTTTAATATGGTTTAGGTGAGGAGGTATGCTTTGGCTACAGATAACTTAGGCTTTAGCTACGGATTAAATCCGTAGCTATATTACTACAGATTTAATCCATAGCTAAAAGCTTTCAATGGCCATAGCCTCTGCTTGATTTTTTGGTAGTGATTATTCACTACAGGGAGGCTCTATTGAGGTCAAATATTGCATATTGAACCCCATTCATATTTTAGTTTTATGAACATGATACCGCTTAGTGTCCTATTTTACTCATGTTTGTGTTGCAAGGTGAATTTAAGAGCTTGGATTGGAAAAGGTGCTAAAAGCATGGATTTGTTACTCAAAGATCACCAAGGCAAAGAACGGATCTTAAGAGACAAAGATTGAGGATTTCAAGGTCCCAAGATTCAAGAAAACCAAGTGGAGAAGGAACGAAGTCGAAAGAACAAGTGCAGAAGTCAGATTGACTATGTCATCGATCACCATTCGATGACATTGAAGTTACCATTCGATGACATCGAACACAGGTCAATGGCATCAAATTTATGAAAGAATATCGAGTTGGTCGTTGGACAAATTAAAGACATTTTTCGATGACTCGAGGACTTGTTCGATGACTCGAAACTTTGCTCGATGACATCGAAGCCTGTTCGATGACATTAAATTTTTTGTGGATTTTTGGCAAAACTTGCTGGACACATTTGGCACCATGTTCGATTACTCGAAGCACTCCTCGATGACATCAAAGACCTAGTCAATGACATCGAAGGCCTATTCGATGACATTGAATTTATTGAAGAAATTGAATAAACTCGCTAGACTGCTTTGGACGCATTATCGATTCCTCGAACAACTCTCGATGACATCGAAGGCCTCTTCGATGACATAGAAGGTTACAGAGTCCAGATGAAGTTATAAAAGCGTGAAAAAAGCACGTATAAAAGGTACCTTCAATGACATTAAAGGCAGTTCGATGTCAGCGAACCACTTACGTAAAGTTGCGCGGAATTACACAGAATGCATAAATTTGAGGCAATTTTCAGATTTTTCTAAGGAGGTGCGAAAGGAGGTGTTGCACAACTATAAATAGGAGTCCCCAGGGCATCAATCTAGGGTTTGGAGGAGCGAAGCACAAAGGTGGAGAGCCGTCCCCAAGTGTTTTTCTTCTTTCTTCCTTAGTTTTTCATGCTTTCTTCTAGGGTTTTAGATCCAATCATGTTTATGGTTAGTTAAACCTCTTAGCTAGGGCTAAGAGGTGAAGCTTGTAACGTGATGGGATATTTTCTATTGCTTTGATTCATGTTTATGATGAATTCTCTTTGATTCTAGTTTAATATTTAAGAAATACTTTCAGTTTTTAATGGTTTATTGTGACTCAAATTACAGTAGATCTGTAATAGATTTGAGTATGTTCTTTTTACGTATTGAGATTGTAAAATTAGGAAATCCTGTTCTTCACCATCGTCCCTTGGGCATGGTTGGATGATGGAATCCCTTCTAATCTTCACAATTCTCCTATGTTGGTTGTGAATTGGTATATCCTATTGTGAGCCATCGTCTCCTGGGCATGGTTTTGTATTGAAATCACTTCCAATCCTCACAACTCTCATCCATTGAGAATTAGGTCAAAGGAAGCTCAGATTTGGTTTTATTGAGATATCTTCCAACTAGATTAGATAGGACTTCGATTCCAATTGTCCTTGAATCAAGTAATAGATCTCCCTGATCCCTACAAGTGGATCTTTGGAAACCCTAGTTCCCACCTTTAAATAATCAAGTTTCTAATTACACACTTACAATTACTCCATTTATTTTCAGATTTAGATTTGCACCTTCTTCTAGTTCTACTTCTGGTTGCTTTCCGAATACTCACGAGATTAGTCCCTATGGATTCAACCTTCACTACGCATCGTGAATTTGCGACGGACCAAGTCCGTTGTTCGCTGTTTTGCGGCGGAGAAAAACCGTCGTTAATCTGCGACGGATCAAAAAATAAAAAAATCCATCACTAAAATTCAAAAAATTAGTTGTTAGTAATAATATTAGCGACGGATAAAGTCTGTCGCTAATATGTGTAAGCGACAGACCTCAAATCCGTCGCCAATTTTCAATGTTCAGAAATTAGCGACGGATTTGGTCCATTACTAAAATATCTGTAAATTTTAAAAAAATATCATCAAATTATTTATTTATTTCTTGAATCTTGCACCTAATAGTCATTCAAAAAATAATTCACGATTGTTTAATAAGAATTCTATTCACAAAATTGGTAACAACTCAATTTAATAAAGAGGAAATGGCTTAAGTGGGGCTAAGCCAAATAGAACTTCCTGTATAGCAGCAATAACAATAAAATGGAATAAAAAAGTGCAAGATGCACATTAGCAAAATCCAAAGAAAATCAAAGAATTCAGATCTCCATGGCTAGTTTGAAATATGGGAATATAAAACCCACATCTTGGAAAGTTTGTTTGGAGCACCCCTAGTAACCTTGGCCACTCGCAGCAATGCCAGCTCAACTTTCAGCTCCTTGAGCTGGTTGAGAAGGTCCGTCTTGGACTTGGTCCGGAGCTCATGGACTTTGATCCTTGCTGCCATGAAGAGAAATCAAGAGTTGCAGATAGAGTTAGTGAATGATGAAGAAAGAACGAATGTAACCAGAAGTGCAACAGAGGAAAATGATACAATTATCAGATTTACACAGAATAGTAAAAATTTTGGGGATAGGAAATTGAAGAATTTCATCCCGATACAAATGGAGAGAAATAGCTCCATGGCATGCATCAAGGAAGTTTGACAAAACACGATCTACCATAAATGTGGACATCATTCACCTTATGGAATAGGTATTAACTGACCATTTCTTTTTTCAAAACTTAGATCACCATTCTCATTTAGTTTGCTTTTGTAATGCATGATTATGTATGAGCTATTTTCTGTCTCTGTTCTTTTTCATGTTTTGGGTGTTTTAGTACCGTGAATTTTGTGTTTATAGTTTTCTTCTTTGGGAAAAGATGCAAGAAACAAAAAACATGAAACATCTCATGTTAAGTTGTTATGGTAACTAGGTAGAAGTGTCATTTTGTTGTTTTTTTTTTTTTGGTCAAATTTTTTAAAAATTAGCTAGAAGTGTGAAATGAATGTAGGAGACGACAAGTGAGAAGCATGGGTATTTATGAGGGGAAATGGGTCTCCCTGTAACTATGGTCCTAAGCCTGCTTCATAATCTATTTTATTTTATTTTATTTTAAAGTTTTTCCATGAGAGTTTTGTAGGATACAACTTTGAAATCACCACTAGGCATCTCAGACACTCCGGTATCATGATTCCCCCTTAAATTTATAGTTTGGGCAGTGGATATGACTAAGGACTTGAAGAGTAAGATAATGATTAGGGTACCTGATTACACATTTGAGAGTAATTAGTTCGGAGAACAGGAAAATTTTTCAGTCATTTGTAACCTGTAAAACAATTTCTTGTTCAAAATTTTGGGGTTACATTACTATTCCAAATAATGACCATAGACATGAAGATAAGCATGAGGTGGATCTGATCAATTTACAAACACTTGGAAACTGTAAAGCTGGAGGTTATTTTCCTGATACTATTCAATTAGATGTTATGCTCTGCCTACAAAAGAAAAACCAGGTGAACATCTCAGGTGGGTCACATCAGATGGCACAATGGGATAGGACACCAACCATATAAGTTTATGGCGCCCACTATAATGTGTATATTCTATCCGGATGTAGAGGACAGATAGCCCACTAAAAGGGTAGGTGCCTGTCTTCACTCCCATTTGATTAGTGCATGACAAATCCCTAATCTATCAATGTGTACACATATTTAAGATGTATGCATTGAGATCTAACAGTCACGTGTCTATCTTTTAAAAAAAATCAAAAAGGGGCTTATGAATAAAGACAAGCACCATGATTTTTTTTAATGTTTTTCATCTTAAGCATGTGGAGTCAACGCCAGCTCACATCTAAGCATATAGATTGTCCAAATTTAGTTATAATTGCTCACATCTATATATAATATTATAATACTACGCACTGGAACACACAAGCTCCATACTTCTTGGACCATGTGGGTAAATATTCACTACAAGAAAAACAGGCAAAGGCTACAGACAAAAACCATAGCTAAAGGCCTTTTGCTACGGATCTAGTCCGTAACACGTCCGTAGCTATTGGTGGTGTAGCTAAAGGTCCAAAAATCGATGGTTACAGATTCAATTCGTAGCAATAGAGATTAGTTACTATGGATAAAAGCTGTAGCTATAATTTCTGTAGCGAAATGTAGCTACGCCTACAGATTGAATCCGTAGCAATAGATATCAATAGCTACAGATAAAGGCCGTAGCTATAATATCTGTAGCGAAACATACCTACGGCTACAGATCACATCCGTAGTAGTAGATATTACTAGTTACGGAAAAAAGCAGTAGTTATGATTTCTGTAGCGAAATGTACCTACGACTACGGATAATATCTGTAGTTAAAAGTGGAATGAAATCCGTAGCAATATGCTGTAGTTATTAATAGCTGCAGTTTTGAGACCAATAGCTACGGCTAAAATCCGTAGCTATTTTTTGAAAAATTTTAAAAAAATTATAATAATGGTGCATGTTTCCATTGCAAGAACCTGCTGTGATCGATAACTCATCTAAGCTTAATGCTAAGAGGAATAGTACATAAAATGCAATCAGAAAAAAAATGATGCATTTATTACAAATAACAATCAAATCATACAATGCATCCCACCTTCACATTTCTAAATAAACAATACTTCAATGCAACTTCATTCACTTGTGCTATTTCTTTATATTGTTAAAAAAAAATCATAAAATATTTAAAAAGTTAAGAGTATCAGATAATAAATCCATGTAAAAAATCCAAACCACTTATAGCATGTGATCCTATTTATAGGTTTAGATTGAGGTTATAGGTTATAGGTTTAGGAATTCGGGTTTGGGTTCAGGTTTAGGTTTAGGTTGAGGTTAAGTTTAAGATTATAGGTTTAGGTTTAAGGATTTGAGAATGGGTTATAGGATTAGGTTTAGGTTATAGGTTATAGGTTTAGGTTTAGGTTTAGGTTTAGGGATTTAAGAATAGGTTTAGGTTTAAGTTACAGGTTTAAGTTTAGGTGTAGGTTATAGGTTATAGGTTATAGGTTTGGGTTTAGGTTTAGGTTTAGGTTATAGGTTATAGGTTATATGTTTAGATTGAGGTTATAGGTTATAAGTTTAGGTTATAGGTTATAGGTTTAGGTTTAGGTTTAGGTTTAGGTTATAGTTATAGGTTTAGTTTATAGGTTATAGGTTTAGGTTTAGGTTAAGGTTATAGGTTTAGGTTTAGGTGTAGGTTATAGGTAGGTTATAGGTTATAGGTTTGGGTTTAGGTTTAGGTTTAGGTTATAGGTTAAAGGTTTAGGTTATAGGTTTAGATTGAGGTTATAGGTTATAGGTTTAGGAATTCGGGTTCGGGATTAGGTTTAGGTTAAGGTTAAGGTTATAGGTTTAGGTTTAGGGATTTGAGAATAGGTTATAGGATTAGGTTTAGGTTTAGGTTTAGGTTATAGCTTATAGGTTTAGGTTTAGGTTTAGGGATTTGAGAATAAGTTTAGGTTTAGGGTTCGGGTTCGGGCTTGTAGTGATGTTTATTTATCATCCAACATGTTCACAAGATCACACAGACAGTGATGAAGGGAAAAAATAAATATCAGCGGTTCCCACCTTCCAGGGACCCCTGCTCAACATCCGGATAGCTCCGACGCACATCCGGATCTGCTTCATCAATTTCGAGATAATACATAAACACGGGCCTATCCAAATGGCCAGACCACCCATATTGCTTTTCATAGGAAATGGACAGCTTCATCATGGTCATAACAGCAGTTCCCACCTTCCAGGGAGCCCCGCTCAACATCCGGATAGCTCCGACACAAATACAGAAACAAACTAATTAGGAACTTACAACAATAAAAGGTACCGGGTCTTTGGTCCAGAGGTGATCCACAATAAAAGGTACCATTTACCATGAACTAAAACCATGTATTATCCATACCTTAATTGGACTCACTACAAGGGTAATTTTTCAATGATGGCCCACTGCTTTTAATAATCACTATAGGGGTAAGAAAATTACAAAAATTAAGACTCATGAGATGACATATGTACAAATAGTGACAAGACTAGCTGGTAATAACAGGAGGCCAAGACATCAAATTATTTATGAAGAACAGAAAAAAACAAAGATAAAATAAAATAGTTAAAAACTTCATCATTTCAATATTGAACCTTGTAGTGGCAACATTGATCTGTGGGGCTAAAAATACATCAGCCTGCATATAAAAATCTCAAGTTAGTTGGGCCTTTGAGGTCCTCAAATGATAGTAGAAGAAGCCGGAAAACTCTTAAAATTAACCATCAAGCATTTTAAATAATTATTTTTCACCCATTCACAGATCTAATTCTAAACACATGCATCTATGACTATCATTGGAGTTTAGTCTTTGAATAGCTTTAACTTTTCATGGGCATATCACGAGGGACCTGGATTGCCTACTGACGGTGCTGTGTGGGTCACCACATGATGTATGTTTTTCATCCATGCCATTCATCCATTTTTCTACATCATGTTAGGGCATGAGACCGAAAAAAGGAAGATCCAAATCTTATGTGGATTACATAAGATAAAACAAGGATTTTTGAACGCCCATTCATTTTTGGGCTCATGACCCATGATGATATGGAAAAATGAATGGACAATCAAGCTCAGGACCCACATCATGGAATGTCTAGATTAATGGACTGTTTGTAGTATGAACAATATAAACCATCAATTTCCTTAGCCATTGATTGGATAGTTAAGATCATCTAGTTAAAAGTGATTTTTTTGAGAGAGATTTTTGAGAGAGTGGGGCAATCAAGGATGGACCCATTTGATGGATTGCCCATATTAAGCGTTGGGACTAACCAAACACTGTAAGGATAATTCTTAGCAATTTGCAATGCATGGTTATTGAAATGCCTAAATTATCTGTATGTCTCCAATCCAAATGACCTCCTAATGTTGTTTGGATGTCAATGTTTCCAAAAAAAAAGAAGCATTTTATAAAATGTCAATATGGTATAATGTAACTATCAGTGGTCCATGTTTTCAGCCCTACAAACAATGTACCATGTCTCCTATTAGAATTAGACTTTGATTGGAGGCTAGGATCTTCCAAACCCAAATATATTTGGTCATGGCCCATTCACTTTCTTGTGTTTCACTTATGGATTTCAATACAAAGAAACTGATTTTCAAAAAATAAAAACAAAAAATCAGGCCAAACACAAACTCAGGTGAGCCACAACATGGAACAATGAGGGAGGATGCCCCACCTCAAAAACATATCATAGTGTCAATGGAGCTTAGTATCATGTGTATATGCCATCCAAGACATTCACTAGGCATGCCCCACAAGGAGAAGGATGCACGATGAAGAACCTGACCCAACCTGATTTTCTACTGCTCTAAGGTGCTTGGATCAAAGCCCAAGTACGCAAAGAAGAGCAAGGGCTGCTTCATCGACTGCAACAAGTGTGAAACCACTTACAAATGTAAGCTTACCACCCCATTCAATTTTTTAAGGCCTGAGCCTTGGTCATGCTACTATAGGCCATGCTAAGCTTGGGTTGGTCTGGGCCAATCCTGGCCCAACACAAACTCGGCCCATTCTCACCCCTAATGTGGATATGCTATTAATATTGATATTTGAATATTTAGGCTTCTAGGAGCCATGGCATGAAAGTTTGTTAGAGTTTAGGATGTGGAATTTCTTGTTCAAGTGGGAGAATGGTTAGTTGATTTGATGGGCCCTAGGAAGTGGATGAACCTTACCTTAAAAAGCAAACAATAGGTTTCCCTTCTCCTTATTCTATTTCATAGATATTTCTATCATGTAACAATTAATTTAGTGAAAGTATGGTATATATGAAATAAATAACATATTGCCATTAATGTACTTGTCTAATACAATATGAACATCATACGCAATGGAAGTGGATTAGGCCTCTAGATCGCGTGCCACACATGGAAAATTGCAATTGTGTGGGATGATTGAAACCAAGCATCCCTTGGGCTCCACCATTGATTGGCTCCTAACTGAATTTTGCTTTGATTGGACTATCTCAGCCATCAAAGGGCACACTGTCTTTGATTGGCCCCTAACTAATTGTACTATCTGAACTATTTAATAAATGGGCCTCTCCCTGCTTAATGTCAGTCCGTGCTTGTCTTCTAAAATTTCCAAACATTCTGGGCCCATTTAGCCAACTGCATTAGGTGGGATTAAGGTGGATGGAATTGTAAAAGTTACAATAAATGCATGTGTAAGGTATTGTCTTTGGATTGGGTGTATCCCATGTTTTCTAATACCATGCTTGAAACATATGCAATTAAAAGTAAATCCCAGGATTTCCTTTCAAATTACACTTAGGTAAAGGAAATATTCATCATCCATGGGATACACCCAACTTTTAGATTTTTAAGTAAAATAATGGGAAAATTAGGACAGAGTAAATATAAAGATTAAAAAAATAGCAAAGGAACTAGCTTAACACTATTTCTTATATTATTAAATATAAAGATTAAAAAAAAATAGCAGAGGAACTGGCTTAACACTATTTCTCATATTATTAAATATAAAGATTAAAAAAAAAAAACAAAGGAACCGACTTGACACTATTTCTCATATTATTTCTTTTCTTTTCTTTTTTTATTTATTTTTTGGTGACAATAAGGTGTCCCTGCCCCTTTAAGGCCAGACTATTTCTCATATTATTTCACTAAAATTATTGAAAATATTTTACTGTTTTTAATGGAAAGTCGCAAAATGTAACGAAAAAAAAAAACTGATTTTTACTGTTTTAGTTTTAGTGAAAACAACATGTAATATGTATCATAGGCCAAGTAGCATAGGATGCATATCATGTCCTGTATGCCACATAGCATGTAAAGCTACATGCAACTTAAGCTCTTTTCATGAGTAAAGATGGGTGAAGGCCACACCACACAGTGTAAGCTATTTAAGACACAGTCATACAGTGGGGATGCTGGATAAGATTAGGTTTTGGGAGAACTTCATTGAGGTGATGAATCATTTTGTGCATGGCTTCTAGGCACCTCTATAGTATTGCTGCATCAAATAGGGGGTTCCTACAATTTGTTATGAAAGAGTGGGGAGGGAAGCTAAAATAGAAATTTGGGAGGAAATAAGGAATTGGGATAACTAAAGTTTACTAGGAAACTTATGAGGGACTTTGATTAAAGAAAAAAAAAACTGCATGAGAGCCTAGAGAAAAACCTACTCTTTGGGATCACCCATTCATAGTCATTGCTCAATGAGATAAAACAGGGGCATCGGGCTTCCCTGTCTCCTTCGAACAGACAGTGAATATAGACATCCCACAACCCAATGTAGGGATAACTTAAAATAATATCCAATGCCACTGAATTTTTGTTCTGATTGGGCAATACATATTTTCTTATGTATCACTGATGAACCATGAAACACAAAAGATGGTCAACACTTAGAACATACAGACAATTCACACTTGTATTTTCCAATACATATTAGTTGTGAAGTGGGTGCCTGGTAGAGGCTTTTTAGGGTAGCTGGGAGGATTCTTAGTCGAATTACCTCTCATCATCAGCTAGTATCGCCGTAATGCCCTTTCTTTAATAAAATTTCCAAATACCTTAAAAAAAAAAAATTCCATCGAGGAGTTCGGTGATTTGTGCTCCAATATTGATGCAACCATGAACTCAAGGGATTTCACTACCCCACATAAGTGTGTATTAATATATTCTTTTTAAATTACAGAAGATTTAAAGAGCATGAACAACTGTTAGCATGTATCTAAAATTACAAAGATTAAAAAAAAAAATCTCATCCAGCCATTTCAACACACAGATAGCATGCCATTTCATTAAACAGTTAGCATATATCAAATCTGAAAGATAGGAAAAGAGATAGAAATAGAAGAAGATATCAAACCTATGGAGAGGAGCTTCACGGCGTGTTTTTCTTCGGGTAGGAGATTCACAGCTGCTACAATGGAGGGAGGGAGAGGGAGAGAGAGAGAGAGAGAGAGAGAGAGAGAGAGAGAGAGAGAGAAAGAGAGGAGGTGTTCACGGCCTGTGTTTCTTCACGGCTGATGCATTGGAGAGAGAGGGAGGAGAATGAGAGAGATGGAGCAGAGATCGGGAGGGAGAGAGAGGATTAGGAAAAGAAGAGCTTAAGGAATGCTTTGATTAGGGAACGAAGAGAGAGAGAGAGAGAGAGAGAGAGAGAGAGAGAGAGAGAGAGAGTGAAATACCCTCTTTGGGCGCGGCTCTATGTGAGACCTGACCCGAGTTTGCATGTGTGCATGTGTGTGTGTGAGTATGCATCTCGTGTATTTTGGTCCCGCGGTCCTACCGGTCAAATTTCGGCGACCCGCGACCTTCGGATAGTGATTACGGTCACCCTTGAGTTTGGTCACGTAGACCCGACTCGGATTGACCCAAGACCTATGCTATTGCGACCGCATCGTCGCCGCGGTTCCAGCGCCGCGTCTCATGCGTAAATCCGGCATGTCCATCGAAAGTTATGGGCGGCGCATTATTTAGACCGTTGATTGCATTTTTGGTGGGACCCACCTGATTGCACATTTCCCCATGTGCACTATTCCCCATGAAAGCCACCTTTAGCCTAGCAATGATGGCTTCTTTTCTCAAGAAAACCATGATGAGATTAGCTTCTCTAGGCAATGATGAGCCACCCTATCCCATGAGCAATGATTATTTTCTCTTTTTAAAAACTCATCTTTTTCTAAGAAAGTAATCATTTCAACTTTAGAAACTCTCTCATCTCCCTCTCTCTTTCTTCATTTCTCTCTTCTCCTCTTTGCAAATGCCCTCTAATGTCCTCCATTGCTAAACTTTTCCAGCCCTCTTTCCTCTTCTTTCCCCCTAGATCTAACCATCAAAGATCCATCATCACCATTGAACCTCCTTCCTTGAAGCTTAAGGAGCATGGTGGTTGAAGAATCTTGAAGATCCAACAAGTGGGTGAGTATGTAGGATAGATTGCATGATTCTTATTTTCATAGATCTTTTGTTGCATCATATGGAGAGTGTAGGACTCACCACATCAATGGTGAAGGTCCACCACTCCTTGGATAAGTTTTTGTTTAGCCATCACTTGCATGCATGTGATCTTGATGGGGCCATTCTCCATGGACCCCATCTTGATGATATTTTATTTCTTCTTCTCTTCTCCCCTTTCTATGGTTTGGATGTAATGATTATGTGGCCCACCTGATGTGCCATGCAACCAGAATTTTTAAATTTTTGGGACATCTAGGCCCAAGTTGTTGGACACCCAGGCCCAACTATGCTGCCTAGTTTTGCTGCTTGATTTGGAAAGCCTTTGGGCCTGATTTTATGGATTTTCTTGGGGAGGGGCTGGGCCTGGGAGTTGTGTGACACATCAGGGTGGACCCCACCTTGTGGAATCTATGATTTATTTCCCATTTATTAATTTTTTTGGGCTGATCTAGACAGCAACATGTTGCTGTCCAGATTGCTGGAATTTTTTTATGCTGTAATGTATGGGTTGTAGGCCTTGTTTGTGGTCTCCTTTTTTCCTGATTTCTTAGACTTCTCTTTGAGGTGTGGACCCCACCTAAAAGTATGCTAAACCTCACCTTCAAATGTCCCTATTTGATCACCCAAAAGGGTGGGCCAAGGAGGGTGGATGGTCCAGATTTTTCTGGACTGTCCAGCCACACTGTTTGCTGGAAAATCATAAATATCAGCCTGGTTTTGAAATCGTGGGCCACCTTTGTGGACCCCACCTTACTGTATACTTGTATAGGAAGGTTTGCCTTACATTTTTCCAAATTTACATAGACCTGGGCCCACTCAAATGGGGTGCTAAAGTCAGGGACAGCAGCATTGCTGCAACAGGAAAATAAAAATCTGGACCTTGCTGTCCATAAATTGCATGAGTTAAATAAAATATTTTTACCATCTCAAAAATTCTAAATTTTTGTAGGGAGGTGTTCCACCCATGGTAGGACCTATCCACACAATTTCAGGGCCAAGGAATCCTATTTGGGCATCCAAAAGGGTGGGCCAACATACTGGACTGCCAGAAATTTCTGCTGTGCAGTCCAGCAGCATAGTCTCATAAAAATAATATTAAAAAAATAATTTCTAAGAAGGTGGGCTATATTTATAGATCCCACCTTGTTTTAGGCTTGATGAGGGACCTTGGATCCAAATTTCAGAAATTTTGGAGGCCTAGAACCCACCCATTGGATGGCCCAAATTCAGGACAGTTATATTCCAGCAATATTTCACCCTGGAAAGATTGTATTCTTTAAATTAATTTAAATACTTTTGAGTATCCTAAAATCATGAAAATTTACAGAGAGTTGATCCACCCATGGTGGGACTCACCTACAAATTTTTAGGGCCAATGGAGTCACGTGTACACCGTGGAAAGTGCTGGAATGACTCACCACGTTCAGGTGTCCCGATTCACCAGATTTTCTTGATGGTCTGTTTTATTTAAATTAATTAAAATACTTATGACCATCCAAAATTCACAAAATTTTGAGGATTCGTGGTCCACCTATGGTAGGACCATCTTGTAAATTTTCATGGCCATCGGGTCCCCGTACTAACCGTGGTGTGGCCTGCAAACTTGGGTTAGTTTTGGGCCAGATACTCAGGCCCGTAGGACTACCCACCATGGGACGCCCCTACCTTGGGCTGTTGCTGGGCCTGTATTCCAGCGGCATGGCCCACTTCTAATGTGTTGTTGTGCATTCCCCTCTCATCCGGTGGGACCCACTGTGATATGTGTGGGTCACCATGGGCCAGTAACCCATCTGAATTAAATAAATTTCTGGATTCCAGCAGGCCCAGGAGGTGGGTGGGCTGGAATTCCAACAAGGGGCCCAAATTTGCTCCATAGTTGATTGTTTTGGAGTTGTTGTGGCCCACCAGATTTAAGGGAGCATTGCACACACTCCTTGCCTTATTTCCTTAGATGTTTTTGGGCATAATTAGTGGCTCTTAAGGCTCACCTTTGTGGTGATGTTGGGGGTTAGCCTTAACCAGATTTTTGGTAGTTTATAGGCCCAATGGGCTGGAAACCTATTTCTTGAGCCCAAGATCGTGTAGGGCCTGACCTTATTGTTTCACGGGCCCAACGAGCTGTTTACAGGCTGACCGTGTGTATTTATTAGCCGTGATGCCCTCATGAAATGCTTAATTATGGGCTGACTTGCGGGGCCCACATAAATGTATATTGTGGAGGACCTTACTAAGTCTTTGGGCTGATGTGGCAAGGCTCACACTATCAGTATAGGCCTTGCCCATGTGTATTCTTGGGCTTATGAGCTGCCCTCAAGTCCATAATGTATGAATTGGATGACTTTTATTTTGGGCCATTTCTTTAGGGCCCATTATGTGATATAGTATATGCATGTTTGTGTTAGTAAGTAGGCCTTGTGGACTCAGTTCTTTTGGATAGGCCCATTGATCTTGGGCCTATACTCTCCTATCTATTGTGATGGGCTTAGGGGCAATGATACACAAGAAGTCGGGCCCTTGGCTGCCCACTAAACTGACCCCGTACTTAGGCCAAAAGTGAGGCCCAACTCACTTGTGTAAATGTGAAACTTGCCCATGTAAATGAATTACTAGGTTGCCCATGAAGCCCACCACAATATGTGGAATTATGACCTTTGTGGTTGGGCCCAAACCTTACTTGAGGGCCCACTATATGGCTTATGAGTTGGGCTTGGTGTATGGCCTACTAGTCCACACATTGCTTAGGCCTTAGATCTTTCATTATATGGGTAGTGGCGAGCTACCTCTTGGAAACCAGTTGAGGTTGGATGTCCTCCTGTGTGATCCTAAGGTAAGCTCATAGGTTTCTCTATGGGTGGTTAAAGGCCCACCATAGACCTTAGGCCATTTATTTAAGGCTCAATGTGCATGTATGTGGAACCGACCTTAATGCATGTTTGGTCCAGGCCGTCCAAGCCTTGGATCGTCCGATTGTGGAAGCACTCTCTGCCTTGGGTTGCTGCTGGACTCACAATCCAGTAGCAGGCCTACTTGATCTTTTTATGATATATACACACTCTTCATCTAGTGGGGTCCACCAGTGAGTATAGTTGGCCTTCATGAGATTATTTCCACATACTCAACTAATTTCTGGACCTTAGTAGGCCCAGGAAGTCAAACGGGCCAAAAGTTTATCAAAGGGCCTTCGACGTATAATTTTATGGTTATAACTTTATTTGGCTGTGGGGCTCACCATATCGAGAACTTGTGTACATGTTACATGCTTATGCTTTCTTATAATCTTTGGGCTTAATTAGTGCATTCTTTTGGGTCACTTTTAGTGATCTTATGAAGACCCCATCTTAAGATCAGAATTTTAGGACATCCAGTGAGCCCAGATTGGGTAGGGACATCCCAGCTTGGCCTAACCATACATTGGGCTGACTTCCACCATTTTGATGGACTTGTGGGCTGAGGTAAGGATAGTATTGGGCCCTCGATTGCCTACTTAAATTGCTAGTTATTGGGCTGATGTAGTGGGACCCATTTCATCCAAACTTAAACCTATTTTTTTAGACCGTATATTGTGTATGCGGGTTGCCCACCAAGTCCAACTTAATGCATGGATTCTATGGCCATTGGGAATTGGGCCTTGGGCCTTAATTCCCCTCTTAGAGCCCATGTTGTTAAAAGTGGTGTTATATCTTTTTATGACCTATTATGAGGAATATATATATATGTGGTTACTTTTATTTTTATCTTAAATGTAGGCCTTGGGCCTTTTATCCATATAGTTCATGGTTGATATGCCTTTTTGGGGAATGGTGGTTAAATGTCCCCATTATGGACCCCTCTAGGTCCGGTTGTATTTAAGAGTGATTGGATACTTATCTTAGACAGTTGCTAGGCTCATTTCTATATTACTTAGACCCATAGTTGTATACTTAGTCTCGTAGGCTACCTCAGGTAAATGGGCCCCCACTAGAGGTGAGATTCCTTATGGATATTGTCTAAGTACCTAGTCTTGGTTCCTTCTTGGATAGGAGGAATGTAATTTACTTTGTATATCACCGCATGATGTGCCTAGACTCATCTTCATGGCCCATGTGCATCATTGTATGCTTGGATGACACTGTGTGTGTGGTTATGATTGTGCCATTGGGCATTGCATGCTGTCTTCCCCAGGGGAGTAATATTCCCTCTTGAGCATGTTGGATGCTTGGAATTGATGCATAGTTGATTGTGTGATTTCATGCATCTGGCATTGCATAATATATGAGCATTATCACCCTTGCTTCATCAGGGTTGTTGCCTCCACAGATACATCGTGGATGGCCATGTTTGGACACCAAAAATGTTACTTGAGCATACCGGGTGCATAGGATGCCCATGGGTGAAAATTTCAAAACTTCCATGGTACCAAGGATCTACTCCAACGCCGTGACCGGGTGAAATATATGAGCGCACGAGGGCCTTATACCATTAGGCTGCGACTCCCACTCTCGTGTAGTCGGTTGGATAGGGGTGTTGCCTTACTCGCCTGATGTAAGAGGGCATTGCTAGGCTGAGTCTGACCAGCTCGTGAATGGGTCCGCTACCGTCAGGATTCGCTGGTGATTGGTTGTCCACAAGCGGGTAGTGAGGTCTCTTACGCTCGTTTGACTATGCGGGGTCTGTAGAGCGGCAGTCATCCAGCAGTGTAATGGACCCTGGTGATTTCCTTATGATTAAAAATATACTTGACATACAGTTTGGTTATGAGCACTGGCATTACTTGCATCGCATTAGTATTGGTTATGTAAGCCCCTTCATGCATTGCCTTGGTATGGTGTCCAGTACTCATTGCATCATATTCATGATAAGCCTTGGTAAGGCTAGTGATATTCTCATTGAGCATGTCTCCTTCCTGTATCTCCTATTTTTCTTCTGTGCACTATTATCACACACTTACACCACCCTCTAAGCTTCTATAAGCTTATGCACAATTGATGCGTGCAGGAGATCCTAGGTAGGTGTCGCAGTGGCAGAGTTTAGATTAGAGCTGAGCTTGAGGACCCAGTATTGCATCCTTCCTTTCTTTCTTCTATTATCTTATGTATGTCCTTTTGGACTTTATGTAACTTGTAAAAGTTCAAATTCATAGTGGATTTTGTGATATGTGCCTTTTTTATTCTCAGATTTACTTGTTATGATCATGGGTATGCTCGTATTGGAAATGGTTATATTGTTATGGAAATCCTCCTTGTAGGATCCCAGGATCGGAACCTGCTTCAGGAGCCGAGAATGGGGTACTACGGAGGCTGTTGCGGCCAGAACCGGCCATCGGGTTCCTTGTGAATCCGGTTATCGAGTCTGGGGCGTGACACTCTATTTTAAGCTCGCGTCCAAATTTGGGCCGGACGGACGCAGACGGTCCGAATAGGGGCTCCATGGGGCCCACCATGATGTATTTGGTTAATCCATTCCAATAAATAATTTTAATAAATAATTTTAGTTTATGACACTGAATTTCAGGTATATTGAAGGCCCAAGTGGACTACACTATAAGAAGCAATTGTAATTTAATATCCATGTTTCGTATCATGTGGTCCACTTGAGCCTTCGATCTAGCTGATTTTTTTCATCCTCTAACGTAATATTTACAAATATATAGACGGCTTAGATATAACATATAGTTTTTTTTAGGCCTCATAGAGCCCCTTACAACACCATTAATTATTAATGGTGTATCAACTTTTTAGTTACGGATTAAAACCGTAGCAACGATAGCTAAGGTTTATATTCGTAGCAGAAAACTAACGTGGTCTATATCCTTTGCCCCTTTTTTGGTAGTGATTATAATACTCCACTCTCCACATTTATACTCAAAATCCTCCTCTTTTTCCAATATGGGACTATTCCTAAAACACGAGAAAAAAGGTATTTTGCAAACCTTTATATATATATATATATATAATTTTTTATTTAAAATATATTTAAAAATCAATATGTATCAATAATCCCCCACTAATTTTAATATATATATATATATATATATAATTTTTGCCAGAATAAAATAACTTATATGCATAAAGAAGGATATATTTCAATTTAAATCTTCCCATAGTGTAAGTATCTCAAAGCTCTATCGGAATGACTGATAGCCGTAGCGTTGAACCAATTAGTCCTAGATAACAGAGCCGGAAAAACTACACACATATTCACTATGTGTATTTAGAGTTCCCACAATCTTGCTCAACACAATTAATGACCATGTACTTATCCTATTTCGTGAACGATCCCGAGAGAAAACTCTAACTCTCATGAGACACGACACCATCTCTACGTTCATATAGGTGAAATCCTTCCAATGTCTTCGCTACTATAAGACATTTGTCTTTTAGACTGAATTTCATTAAGAGTTCTAAGACTCAATCATCTTTTGTAATGCTCTGCACTTATCTATCATGGATGAGGTCGTAAATAATTCAGTGCTGAAAACTTTCCACATATTAGTAACTTATTTTTTATCCATTAAACCTGAAATTAGAGATTTTCTGATTTTAAGTTGATTTATTATTACTGGTGGAACTTTGGTTGAAGAGTTTCAACCCCATTCCTTTAGATGTTGCTTTTACTACCTCTCTCGGTAGAGGTTTAGTAAAAGGGTCCACTAGGTTATTGCTTGATTTCATATAAGAAATGATAATAATTTCATCTCGAATCAATTGTTTGATATAATCATGTCGAAGACTTATATGTCTAGATTTACCATTATAAGTGCCGCTATAGGCTCTAGCTAATGTGACTTCACTATCACAATGTAGTGACACAGCCGATATAGGATTTACACAAAAAGGGATTTTTAGTAAAAGATTCCTTAGCCACTCAACCTATTTGCCTGTTGTAGTACGGGTTATAAATTTAAACTCCATAATCGAATGCATTATGCAGGTCTATTTCTGGGATCCCCAAGATATAGCTGCACCTCCTATGGTGAATACCCACCCTGTAGTAGACTTATTGTCCACTGCACTCAATATCTAGCTCGCATCGGTATATCTTTCCAATAGGGCAGAAAACTTTGAATAAAATAGTCCTAAGTCTTTCGTTGCTTTGAAGTAGCCAATGACTCTACTGATTGCATTTCAGTGTTCAGTATTGGGGTTACTAGTAAACCTACTAAGTTTACTCATAGCATATACAATATCAAGTCTAATGCATTATATAGTATACATAAGACTCCCTATAGCACTTGCATATTCCAATTGTGCAACTGCTCTTTCGCTATTCTCTTTTAGCTTGATACTTGGATCAAATAAGATTTTTATTTCTTTTATATTTACATGGTTAAACTTATTTAGTATCTTCTCAATATAATGAGATTGACACAAAGTATAACTCCAATAATATTTTTTAACTTTGATACCTAGGATGATATCTACTTGTCTAAGATCCTTCATTTTGAATACGGAAGATAAAAACTTCTTTGTTTCAGTCACACCTTCCATTTTATTACAATTATTAACATGTCATCAACATAAAGACAAATAATAGTAATACGGCTACTATTTACTTTAGAATATATGCATTTATCAGCTACATTATGCATGAAACCATGAGATAGTATTTTGGAATGAAACTTCTCATGCCATTGTTTTGGTGCTTGTTTTAATCCATACAGAGATTTGATTAATCTACATACTTTATTTTCATTTCCTAGTAGAACGAATCCTTTAGGTTGTTCCATGTATACCTTCTCATTGAGGTCACCATTCAAAAATGCGATCTTTACATCCATTTGGTGGATGTGAAGATGATGTATGAAAGCTAGCATAAATAATATCTTAATGGATGTTATCCTAACTACAAGAGAATATGTGTCAAAAGAATCTATCCATTCTTTTTGTCTAAAACCCTTAGCTACTAGTCGAGCTTTAAAGTTTGGATTGTCCCATCAGCATGATATTTCTTCATAAATACCCACTTATAACTTATAGGTCTAGAACCTGGAGGTAAGTTTATTAGTTGTCATGTAGGATTTAACATTATAGATTCTATTTCATCATTAATAGCTTCTTTCCAGAAAGCTGAGTCTCCAGAGGATACAAATTGTTTATATATTTTAGGATCATCTTCTATAGTTATTACTATAAGTATTTTTCTTATAACATTTTTCTATTTCCTTCTACAAGATGGAAAAGGATGTGTTGAGAGTTTATATAATCATCATCTAGACTCTTCTCCATTCTTATCCTTTTGACTCCTACGAGGTTTAATAGGAGCTTCCACTACTTGTGAAGCTGTACTATCTAGTTCTCTATCAGGAGTTTGAACTTTATTATCCTTTTACTCTAAAGATAGTGAGTTCTCAAAGAACTCAATGTCTCTTGATTCTATTATGGTATTACACTCTAGATCTAGAAGTTTATAAGCTTTACTATTTTGTGCATACTCTACGAAGGCGCATTTAATAGCTCTGTGTCCTAACTTAGTTCTTTTTGGATCAGGAGTTTTGCAATATGCAAGACACCCCCACACTTTAAGATATCCTAGGTTAGGTTTTATACCTTTCCATGTTTCATATAGCGACATCTTATATTTCTTAGATGAAATTCTGTTTAATATATAACATGTTACAAGCAATGCCTCACCCTATAGACTGAGTGGCAACTTTACTCATATTAGCATTGAGTTGACCATCTCTACTAATGTTCTATTCTTCCTTTCTTCTATTCTGTTTTGTTGAGGTGTGTATGGCGTAGTACATTAATGTATTAGTCCATATTCTTCACAGAAGTTATCGAATTCATTAGAGAAGTATTCTCCTCCTCTATCACTACGGAGAATCTTTACCTTCTTGTTTAGTTAATTTTCTACTTCTGCTTTGTATACCTTAAACATGTTCATTGCTTCATCTTTTCTCTTTAACAAGTACACATACACATATCTAGAGTAATCATTAATAAAGGTTATAAAGGACCTTTTACCTCCACGAGTAAGAATGCCGTTTAACTCACAAATATCACTGTGAACAAGATCCAATACTTGAGATGATCTCTTGACACTTGGAAAAGGTTTCTTTATCATTTTGGATCATATGCACACTTCACATTTATCGGTTTCATTTTCTATGTATGAGATTAAACTATTCTTAGCTATGAACTTCGAGGTACTATACCCTATATGGGCTAGTCTATCATGCCATAGTCCAATAGATTCAACCATATACATAGAAGTGCTATCTTCATTTAGAGAAAACTTAACCATACTGTTACAAGCATATCCCTTTCCGACAAAATTCTCATTCTTTGATAGAATCAGTTTTCTTAACTCATACACCACCCTTATTCCTGGTTTCCCCAAAAGATCCCCAGAAACTAGGTTTCACCTCATGTTAGGGACGTGCAGTACATTTGTCAGAATCACTTTCTTCCCAGAAGTGAATATTAGTTTGATGGTTCCTTTGCCGACAACCTTCGATCGAACTTCATTACCCATTTAGAGTTCTTGACCATTGGTCAATTCCTCATAGGTTTTGAAGGCTAATCTGTCGTAGCAGACATGTACGGTAGCGGCAATATCTTACCACCAATCGGGAATCTTTCCTTGGATGGTGTTCACCTCAATGATCATTGCCACAATATCGTCTTCTACTACACTTGCTTCTTTTTTAGATTTGTGATATCGACAAACTCGAGCATATTGCCTATTTTTTCCACAGACAGGGCATGAGCCTTTGAACTTTCTGTTATTCTTCTGGGTGTTTTTTTTGAATTTTCCTTTGTTGGATTTTTGGGAATCGTCCTTCTCGGGATTCTTGTTGTTTGTATTTTCTACTGCGTGTACTTTGGACAAGGAATTCCTATTGTCATTCTTTTTATCGCCGTTGCAAGATTCTTCTGCAATTTTGAGATGTTTCTGGATTTGTTTCAGTGTATAGTCCCCAGTCTTATACAGCAACTTCTTTTTATAGTCTTTCCACATTGGAGGCAATTTAGTGATAATAGCCCCGATTTCAAATGATTCAGGAAGATCAACCTTAATGGCTTTGATTTTGTTTACTATTAGATGCAGTTCTTGGATTTGGGCTAGCAGTTGTTTATTATATACCATGTTATTGTCAAAGTAGCTGGCTATCAGAAACTTGTTGGTATCTTCTTATTTAGCTTTGTATTTGAACTCCAGAGCGATCCAGATTTCTTTTGCTAATGATGTTTATGTGTACAGATCATACAGATGATCAGAGAGCGCATTTATGATGTGTCCACGACACAGGAGTTTATCTTCAGCTCGTAGGTGCAGGCAGCAACCTATTCAGGTGTCTTTATCAAATGCTTCAGGCAACGGCTGCAAATTTGGATCTAAGATGTAGAAGATCTTCAGTGCTGTCAGAAGAAACTTGAGTTTGTCTTGCCATCTGGTAAAATTGGTTCCATCGAACCGATCAAAACGAATCAAGTCCTGATTTATCAACTTGATAGATGATACACTATTGGCTTCCATTAAAAATAATGCTTTAAGATTGTTAAAAATTATACAGAAATGATATTTTTTGTAAAATATGAAAGCAGGAAACCAAAATAATCTAAAATCAGGACATGCTAAAGCACGTATAGAATGCTGTCCTTAAAGCGTTATTTGCCCCTACTCAAGTAATTTGAGTATGATGAAAGGTTACAGGCAAATTGTTCCTAGGATACAACGAGCCTAGTGTGGATCTGCATTTAGCAAACACGAAGACCCACTAATGGAACTCTGTTACACAATTTCTGGCAGGAAAAAAGGAAAAATCCCAGGAAGAAAAATGAGAAGACGAAATGTGAATTAGACCATTGTACTGGTCAGTTCTTCAGCTAATGGTTCAGATGAACCGTTCAAGACCACACCGCTGGTCTGTTCTTCAGGCAATGGTTTAGATGAACCTTGCTGTATTGCTGGAACTTCTGGTTCTCTAGGAGAAGATATGGTTCGTATAGGTCTGCTGGAGTGTGTTTGTAACACCTCGTACTTCTCAGTATTCGGGTGTTACCGTGTACTCTAATTTAATATAAATACAAGCATGACGTAAGTGAACACTCACGTTCATTCTAGCCTAAATCCAATCGTTGAGAACAATCCCCATCCGTGTACCAAACTATCCATCCGTTGTCGTGCGAGAAGGGCCATCATGTCGTTAAGAAGACTCTTAGGATTCAAATTTCATTGACAGAAGGATCTAACTGACCATCTTAGATTTAGAACCTTTGATCATCGTGATGCCTAAATAGGGACTAGGACGACCCACAATACATCGATAAGGTCTGAAGTCAATCCACCTTGGGTTGAGCGTTGATTTATCATAATGGGTTTGTGTCTCGTATAACCATCCAACTTTGCAATCTAAGTTAGCCATCGGGTTATAAATGTAATTGTCGAAAGTTCTCTAAACTAGTACAGGAAACATTAGGTGCGCTTAGGATCAGTTATAGAATTATCCGATCATTAGATTGACCGTCCAATTCAGGATATGTAATATGTAAATTAATTATCTAATATACATAAACTATCACATATATATACGTATTACGTAATCTAACTATTTAATAATCACTAAAATAAGTGAAATAATATGACATAAATACATGCACCATGAAATGTTATTTATATACATTGTAAAGATTTAAAATTTCACGTTAAGATGATAGGTAACTATAACTCATATTATATGTATACACTTACGATATCATTAATATAAATTACAAAATTTATAATACATGAAAATTAATTATACTAGAAAAAGTTACAATGAATAACATATTTCAAACAATTTAACAACTTATATGAAATTAAAACATAACACATATGTAACCCTACAAATAATGTACAAATAATATATACATTAATCTTTGTTTGCTAATATTCATACAATTTATATGTTAACAACCTGTGATAATATAAAATATATAAGTGATAGTAATAATAATAATAATAATAATAATAATAATGATGATAATAATAATAAATAACGTTATTAAGAGTAGTGTAACATGATATTTAGCGCTATAAAAACATAACAGGCCATAGATCCCCTAATTCAGCCACTGAATCTTGACTAAGCGGTCCTTAAGACCATTTTAACCGCTAATATCAAAATTCAGAAAGATCCAACCATGAGATTGACAGAAACCCACCATTAGGACTTAAAGTTAAGAGTATGGCACACCTGGACCTTGGATCTGCCCCATCTTTGGTCAAAGGCATTGATTGGAAACCTAGGACCTAATGGATGGTGTGGATTTGATTACATACCTTGGTAGACCTCATTTAGAGGCAACGCGTGAGCACAGTCCACGTGCACCAGCGGTGCATTGGACTGCACCTTGAGTCAAAGTTAGGTTTGACTCGACAACCAAAAGAGGAAACTCATTCCTCTCCTTTCGCAGCTCCCACCCAAACCCGGTTTAAACGGTCGACGTCCGTGGACCACCATGATCTTGCAGCTGGATGATCAGAACCGTCTATTTGGTGAAGGCTTTGAAATCGCCCAAAACCCTAAAGTTTCACGCGATCAATCGCACGTGCAGGTGCACAATCACGGGTGCAAACTGACTGAATAAAACCATTTTTTCAAAAACGGAAGACTTCCGTTTCTTCATTCGTATGCCAGCTAGGCGATCCGCGTGAGAGGAGGAATCCTCCAATCCAAGCCCTTCACTGAGACAGATCCCAACCGTCCCATCGTTGCTCGTGTGCTAGGGTTTTCTATGCAAAACCGACGCCTATCCTTCCCACGGTTTTGAGAAAACCAAACGGCAGGATTCGATCCAAGCCATCCAGCCCTTATCCGACGACTCTAAGGGAATGTAGGGCTTGATATAAGGCAGCTGGATGGAATAGCAATGAGCCTTCCTCTGGTTATTGCGGCCGCCCGAGAAAGAACAGCCGCAGCCTCCCAAACCCGAACCCACCTCCCAAATGATCACAGACCTCTGATTCTTGTATTCATGAAGCTCTCCTAGACATATACAAGGACACCAAAAGAATCCGAATGAAGAAGGAAGGCTTGAATCGTGTTCCGCCATTAATGGCGGATCATCTTCCTCGTTTGAAGCTGCCGGTCCGGTCCAGGCCAGCAACCCTGCTTTCGTATGGGTTTGGTCCACTCCAAACCTCACGACAGGCCAGGAAGAAAAGGAGAAAAGAAGAAGAAGAAGAAGAAGAAGAGAGAGAGATCCAGGGAGGAGAGCCGTTGCTCGTGGTGGGTGACGTACCGCATTAACTGCCGTCGAGTCAGTCCGAGCATGGAGCCAGGACGCTCAACTCGTGACGAGTTCAAGATGGGTGCGGTTTCTGTCTACTCCTGACCCTGTGAAAGGCGATGGAGAGAAGAGAAATGTGCAAGTAGAAGAAAGGAGGCAGAGAGGGGGAGAGAGTGTGTGTTACACCAACTCGGATCGGGCCAAGTAGCAATCGCGACTCAGGCCGAAAACAGACCAGGTTCCGCCAAGTTCGGCCACGCCTGAGGTGAGTCCAGCCACCTCTGGACGTTTCAGAACCTTAAAGAAGAAGAAACAGAGAGAAAGAAAGGGAGAAAGGAAGAAGAGAAAAGAGAAAACTAGAGAAGGAGAGAGTTTGGGTTGGGAGAGGAGAGTTGACTCGTTGCCGAGTTAGCTGGCTCGAGTTAGAGGCCTACTGGACGTTCCAGCAGGAGGGAAAGGAAGGAGAGAAGCAGAAAAATGGTGAGAGGAAAGAGAGGAAAGAAGAAGAGGAAGGTAGAGAAGAGGCCGAGTCAACTCGGCTGGAACCGAGTCACCTCGGTTAGGACCGAGCCCAGCTGGGCCGGGTCATGCTCGGGCCACGTCCAGGCTTTGCTGGGGTCGAGCTTGAGTGCTGAAATTAAGTCATGACAACTCCATACTAAGATGAGTCCACCCTTTTCCTCCATATTGAAATTCGTCTTTCAATTAAAATTAGCATTTGTTACCATTTCCATCATTATTAGGAATTTTAATATTAAGAATGCATAATCATTAGTAAATTATCTATTTTAATATTAGTTATTATATACAAGGAATTAAAATAATATCATTATTAAATACTACTGTATTGTTTTATCATTAATAGTATATCACAATATTAATTATCACATCATGATTATTAAATAATATTAACTACAACATTAATGTTAATGAATATTTTATAATTATTAAATTAGTACTAAAATTAATTGCACAAAATCTAGCCTAGACCTAAACTATAGGAACCCAAGTGTTCTGAACTCTAGGTCGATATCTTAACCATAGGTAATGTGTTAGCACTACCAAAAGAATGGCCAACGCCGATGGTTGTGGGGTCTAAAAGCCGTCGGCAAAATCAGTAAGTTTAATGAACCAATATTTCAATATTTCAATATTCCGAGTATACTGACAAAAAAGGTGGAGTATAACGCCCAATGAAATATTTTTGTTTTTATCTGAGCCGTCCATCCATTTTGAAAGCTCATGTCAGAGCATGATCCAAAAACGGAGGTAGATCGAAGGCCCAAGTGGACCACACCACATGAAACAATGATACTGAGTGTCTACCATTAATAAGTGGTGTGTCCCAGTCAAATATTTGATTTGCTCACTTTTTAGGATCATGCCGTAAAATAAACGGTAGAAATGGATGGATGGAGTGGATAAATAACATACATCATGATGGGCTCCACGAGGCCCTGTTTGGACCGTCCATCTCTGCTTCCGCCTCCACATTTCGGATGTGGATTGGCTGGTGTATCACACTAAGTGCGGTGGTGACGTCACTATGTTGTGTGGTCCATCGTGAGGCATGAGTTATATCCAAACCGTTCGTCTACTTGGTGATTTAGTCGTAAGGTTTGAACTGAAAAATAAGACAGATCCAGAAATCAAATGGACCATACTGTAAAAAGCAGTGGGAGATTGAACGCTTGCCATTGAAACCCTTTAGGGGTTACAGATATTTTGGATCACCATGATATTTGTTTTTTCACTTCATCCAGGTCGGCATGACCTCATGAGTAAAATGGATGGAAATTAAACGTTACAGTGGGCCCTAGGAATGTTTTAATGATGAGAATCATTGTCGCCAATGCTATTTGCAGTGTGGTCCACTTAATTTCGAAATTACTCATTTTCAGGATCAACATATAAAATGATCTCACCAAATGGATGAACGGTGTAGATATGATAAATACATCATTGTGGGCCATGTAACTTTGATCTCCTTTGAACCGTTTGTAAACTCGGAACTTCAAGAGCGTCAACGAGGAGGAAACGGACGGACGCGGATTTCCTGCAAAAGGCTTTCGCAAGGATGCTGGGTGGGGCCCACCTAGATGTTTTTGAGAAATCTATCCCGTCCAACCATTTTGAGAGCTCATTTTAGAAAATGCAACCGAAAATTAGATAGAGTCAAAACTCAGTGTATCACGCTATGAGTAAATTTAGGAAAAGAAATTCATAATGTTGAAACCTTCCTGAGCTCCACTTGATGTTTATATTCCTTCCAAACCATTTATAAGGTAATTACAAGTGTTGTGAAGTGAAAATATCAAAAAATTGCCTGACGCAAAAATTTTACGGCCAGAAGAATGTTTCAACTATTCACACTGAAACCACACTTTTTCTTCTCATGTGACCTACTTAGGTTTTGGATACATATCATTTTTTGTTACGCCCTAAAATGAGCTATCAAAACCGATGAACGGGTTTGGATTTATCACAACATCTTTTTGGGCTCCACCAAACATCATTGCGCGTTAGTAGTAAATCCTCGTCGGAAACTGACGGGCTACTATCCCTGCCACTTGGCAAAGGCTAGTAGTCGGTTCTCTGTGGACCCTAACACGATGTATGTGTCTCATCTATGCCGTCCATTCATTGTTCCAGATAATTTTATGCTATGAATCTAAAACTGAGATAGATCAAAATCTCAAGTGGGCCACTCAGTGTTGAGTAAGCTTTCACCGTTAAAAACTTCTTGGGGCTATAAAAGTTTTGGATCAAGTTGATATTTGTTTTTTTACCTTCATCTACGTCTGTATGACCTAACCTGCGCCTACAACAAGGTCTGATTGACTTAATCTACAGGTTGGATGTGAAATAAACATTACATAGGGCCCTAGGAGGTTTTTAATGGTAAACGTTCAATCACTACTATTTTACAATGGTGTGGTCTACCTGAGATTTTTTTTTGATTTATTAAATTTATGTATAAAAATGGATGGACGGCGTGGATAAAACACATAGATCATGGTGGGCCCACATAGCACCGACCACTAGCCACATGGCTAGTGGCAGCGTCGCTAACCAAACGTCGTCCGATTTCACACACGCACACTCTCTCTCTCTCTCTCTCTCCAACAGCCCCGACTACAGAGATATCTCTTTGCCCGGGGTCACAAGCAATCCGCCCTCGTTTCAGTTCACAGGCACAGAGATATCTCTCACTCTTCCCGAAATAAGCGAGAGAGGATGACGATTGCCTTCAAGGTCCTTTTTGCCCTAATATCATTTCTCGATTTCTCTTTAAAATGCTTGCGGTTTCTTCTTTTGTTCGTGTTTGCAGGCAAATTTTCACTCGTTTTTATGTTTTCTGTTCAAAACCCCTTTGGAAATCGCGATTTCTCGCATCTTGTGCTTTCAACAGCTTCTAGCTACAAATGTTACTTGAATCTCGTTCGGTTTTGAGGTGGGTAGATGATTTTTTTTTTTTCTTTTTCTTTTTCTTTTTGAGGTTGCTGGTTGGAATCCCTTTTCGAAAATCGCTTTTCCCTGTGTTCTATGTGGGAAGATGTTGTTGATACATGTAAAATGTGGGATGATGATCGATGCCCGCCAGTTGTTCGATGAAATGCCTGAAAGGAACTTAGTTTCTTGGAACACCATTATAGGAGGGATGGTTTGAATTATTTCATCTGATTTATGTCATTTTCTTTGGTTCTGAGTAGTTGTAATTCTCCATATCTAATTAACAAGTTGGCTGAGTTTCTAAGCCTAGTTTATCCAGTGCAAACCGAATCAAGTAACTGAATTTTGTTCTTGCTAAGATAATTTGCTGCAACAAGCATATTTCTTATTTGCTAACTGAAGTTTTGTTGCAGTTATTTAGTGTATTTTTAATAATGCTCTTATTAAAGTCTATTTAGTCATTCTAATATACTTCGTTCAAATGAATGTGAACTTTTTGAACTCCATACCTTCCCTCATATTAAAAATCACTCTATTGCACTTAAACGAAAACATGAAACCAGCATATAGGTCACTATATATATACACACACACACGGAAACGCTCACCTGCGAACCAGTTCGTACGTACTACGTACGAACTTTTTTGAGAACCCATCATACGTGATGTGGATCTAAAATCTGAACCGTTCATGTGAATCAGCACCTCCTGAAACCCCCGGAGACCAAGTTTTACTTTGATATGACACTTTGGAGGGCCATGAAAAAAGAAAACAGTTTCCTCCCTTGATTTGCATTTCTCTTTGCTATGGCCCACCAGAATATTAAATCGGGGTGAAAATTTTCCACATGAGTTTTTATAGGATTCCGCATCACATGGACCGTTCAGATTAGACACCCATGGCACGTGTGCAAAGGTGCGCACGTGCGTAGGTGCGCAGGGGAGCATGACTCTATGTGTGTGTGTATATATATATATATATATATATATAAGCTGACATTGGAGCTACAGTTGTAGTAGAAGTACTAATTGCAAGTGGATCACTAGTCATGCATGTCTTGCAGCTGAATGATAGTTACACAGTTTGTATCAAATAAATATAAGGATCTCATTGCTGCTTCTGGAATGAATCCATACAATCGAGTAGGCTACTTTTGGGTCACTTCTGGATTGTTTGGAAAAAATCCATACAATTAAGTTGAATCTCATTGCCTGCTCCTGATTCTTTGCTTTTCTTTTGGTTGCAGTTTTTAATTGGCAATAATTGGAAGTGTGTAAGTATACTTCAGAAATTATGTCATATTTTCTGTTTGCTTTTATTGCTCAAATTTATTTATTTTTTCCCTTTTTTTTTTAAAAAATAAAAATAAAATTTGTTTGCCTTAAATTCATTATCATTGTCTACATGTCAGCACTTAGTCATGTTGCATGCAGTTTGCTTCTTTTTTGTTTTGACGTGTAATGGAGAATTTGAGGACTACATGTAATAGGCCATCAATGGAAATGTTTATGTTTGGATACCAAATTGCTATATCTTTTTAATTGTGGAACTTATCGATCAATACTGAACTCCTTATATATGTTGTGGAGCCTAAAAAATACTGCAGGAAGATTATTTCACATTATAGGACCAATCTCCACAGAAGAACGCCCCTCCAGAAACTTGAAGAATGTATTAGTGTAATGTGTATTTGTACAAATTTGTTTCTGGAAGGTGTTAGTGAGGTATATGATCAAGAGAAAATTGTTCTATGCAAGGCCACAAATCTATTTTTGCAGTTTCGCTCTCTCCACCCTATAATATTCTAGAAGCTTTATTAAACATGTTATTTATTTGGTTAAAGATACATATGTTATTGCGTATGGCAGGTGATCTATGGTGATACCGACTCAATTTTGATTTATAGTGGACTTGATATCACCAAAGCCAAAGCAATTGCAGGAAAGGTCATTCAAGAGGTGAGGCTCCTGTTTCAACTAAAAGTTAGTTTTGAGCAAAATATATGTTGCTAATCAGCAACTAAGAAGACAATGGTTGAAAGTTTTGTAGCACTGTGGTTACAGTATTCTTATTGGAGATGACATGTGCACCAGATATTGATCCTGCACAATGCAGACATGCTATGATTATCAGAAGTGAAGGATAGTATTATAAAAAAACGCAGTGTAAAGTCTCAAGAAAAAGAAATATGCAGCTGTCAAAGTGCATTTTAAAGACGGGGAACCATATGAGAGGTCTGAGTCAAATACTTTGTTGTCCTAGGGTATTGACTTGTGGCCTTTATATGCATGCAGGTCATTGAACGTAATGGTCTTGACATGGTCCATCGTGATTGGAGTTTGCTATCTAAAGAACTTGGTGATTTTTGCCTCAGTCAAATACTATCTGGAGGGTATGCATTTAAATATTTCTAGGCACTACAGATTCCTTGTTTCATGAATTTACTTGCATCTATTTATGATTTGTGTGGTTGCAAATCATGTGAAGATATTGTGGAGTTGATACATAGCTCTCTTATGAAGGTAAGCTATCATATCATACATGCATTACAGACAAATTTGTCTGGTCTGCTCAATAGATTTTAACTATCACCGGACATGTGATGGATGCAGGTTGTGTTGACGTCATTTTAGCTATCATATCATACATGCATTACAGACAAATCCCTCCCGAAGGCTACTATTTTTTGACAGAAGATTATTTGGAACTGAACATCTTCTGTCACCTTCTTCCTTATCAGAAAGCACCTGCATTGCATCAATCAGTTCAGATGAGTACTTCGATTCAGTGGCCCTGTTGTGTGATCTGGAGACTGGAAATACGACTGAAAGTGTCCCAAACATGCTGATTGCAGGTTTAATGTCTTTGCATCTCAGGGATCACATCAGATGGTTTTACAACCACCACCTTCAAGTGTATACCTTGCCTCCTACAAACATATGTAGAAGTGTAACCACCCACATGAAGTTCTAATGTGTTTGTTTGACATGAAATGGAGATGGTGCATATAGATGGGTGCTTGAAAGTAGACTTTTTCTATATGGACTGTTGTGGACCTTGAGGTCTTGAGCTAGCTTATTTTGCCTGTCTGCTTCCTCATCTTGTAATCATCGTTTGGATTTCTCACTTCTTTATGTTGGCTGCAGATCCTCAGCAGTTTAGAAGAACATTTTGGTACCTGTGGGGAGATCGCAAGGATTTCAGCTCCGAAGGATTATGACACTGGTGCTTCCAAGGGGTCTGGTAGTCTGTAGATCTTTCTCTTCTAGTCTTAGTATCTGTTTCTCCCTTCACCTTTTCTTTTTGACAATTGTGCCATATGTATGTTTTTCTTACGTTTCAAAAAGAAAAAATCTTGTTCTTGCAATATTGCTTTGAGCTATGATGTCTGTTGAGAGCAGCTCTTGTGATTTGTGACAAGAGCTTGTCAAAAAGCTATTGTTTTGCTAAATGTGCGTAGAGATATGCTCGTGTTTTTGTTGCTTGTTAGGTAGCTTTTGCTTCACCTTTGTTTGCAAGTCAGCTTGGATGTTTTCAAGACGAAGAAAATAAAGATTGACTTCTTGGTTGGAGCTGGCCTTCAGGTAAAGGGGAAGAGGTAAGTACCCAAATCTCCCCTATTGTTTTTCGATTATCAAAATCTCATTGCGATCTTCAAAATGATAATGCTCCCACAACCTTCTGTTTCATCAACTAAATTGTGGCTAGAATGTCAAATCCATTATTGGATACTCAGTTTAAATATGGATTGGTCACTCTCCTCTCTTCCTTGTACTAACAGTGGTTTGATGATGCTTTCAAATGGTTTCTTCATGCTTGTGAGGTTATGTAACAAAGCTCACTTGATAGAAAAGTTTGTTGTGTTGAACATGTCATACATAAGTTGCAAACGTGTGGTTGCCCCCTGGCCCATCTGAGATAGCACAGTCAAGGCTATGTTTGGGTTTAGCCTAGAAGCCCAACTAGGACTTCTAGTTGTAGATCAAAATTTTCATCTCTTAAATATTCAGTCTTAAAAAAATCAATGTTTAACAGTGAGGTTTGCTAGTTCCCATGCACCTTTGCAGATAGATGGACCTGCCAGGAAATGTGGACTTTCGACGTGTGTATTAGGTGAGATCTATAGTTTTGATATATGACCAAAACTTTGTGTGCCTGCATATCAAACGTTTTATTTGTTGTATTTGATTTATTGAAGTTTATTGATTTGATTTTATCTTTCCTCTCAACTCTCGTCATTGATTTTTTTTTTTTTTTTTTCAGAGAATCCATTATCTTATTTTAGGTAATTCATTAAGAACTCAGAGGTTTGTTGGCTGGTTTCAAAGCTTCAGATTCAACTACAGTCATCATTTCAGGTAGTTTAATCCAAACTGGCCAATGTTTATTTCTTGATCAAACTTTGGTTTATACATTGAATGTAATCATTATCTTTTACTAAGAAGGTGAGAATTAGCTTATAATTTGAAAGATTTACCTCATATGATTTGTGAGAATTGTGATATATATTTTTTGAGCTAGGTGGGAACCTGGGATTGGGTATCATATATACAATATTTTTTTTAATGAAAATACAAATTATATATTCCGGATTTGGATGGTAGATTTGATTTTGATTTCTTCCTTTCTTTTGTATAGACTTACCTTATCAAATAGGTTGGTTGGTTAGGGGCTTTGAAGAAATGGGTATTAAGCTAGTTTTGGATGTGTGAATTGACGAGGCAATCAATTTTCATTATTAATATTTTTTTAATTTATGAGAAACGCCGATGGCTTTCAGCTGTCGGAAAATGTTTTTTAGCCTGTCGGTTGCCAACGGCTTTTTCCGTCACCTTCAGCCGTCGGAATCGCCGACGGTTTTAGCCGTCGAAAACGCAGACGGTTTAAATCCGTCGGCCAGAAACGGCCCCTTTCCCGACGGCTAAAACCCGTCGGGGAAGGTTAATGCCGACGGTTTTTTGCCGTTGGCATTACCCTATTTTTTTGGTAGTGTAGGTTCGGATCTAATTGTAGAATTTCATATTCATAGTAGATCATAGTATCTATTATCATGACTAGATTCATTATTGATAATTATGACTACTAACATTATAATTATTTATCATTTTCCTTGTGGGATGAGTATAATACTTGTTAGTATAATTATTAGTTTTAGTCTCTATTATATTATCATTAGTAAATATTTTATTATTATCACTTGTATTATTTAAAAGACTATTAGTCATTATAAGAATAATAGATAATATCGGTACATTTCAATAGAAACCTAGGAACCATCATTAATAATAGTGATGGATTAATATTCCTATTACGAATATTAATCAATCTATGGTACAATACTACTAATAATAATAATAGTACTAATAATTTAGGATTCAAATCCTAAAATCTAAGTTTAGGACTAAACCCTAGGATGAAAACCCTAATTCTACACTAAAACCCTAAAAGATAACCCTAGGCTATGATCTTAAACCCTAGGTAGTGTGTAGAACTTGGATCTAATTGTATATCCTGATTTATGGTAGGATTTGATTTTAAAGGAACACGCATTCCCTAGCGATGCTGGTAGGCGATTCAAAGTATAAGGTGATGATTCTTTCCATTGAGCTTTCCATTTTTCTATTAGTTTATGCGATAATTTTCATTTTAATTTCGACTAATAATTGATATCTTCATGTTATAATCACATGTGTTAATTGTTGGAATTGAATTGCTATATTACAAGCTTATTATTGATCATGCACATTTATTTCATGTTTGTGGATTATTTGTGCATTACTTATGGAACTTAAACTAGTACATCAGTGGGAAACCCCCACTTATAAGTGTACACCTATGCTTGAGATGTAACTCGATTGAATGTGCTTGTAATGGACGTGCGACTTAGTGGTTATTGAATGGTGGTTTGAATTGGATATTGATGTGAGCCTACTATTCAGGGGTTGCTGTGTCTAAGTGGTTTTTAAGGATGGTCTTTTATCGCATAGTTTTGATATCATCCCTATGTAGCTTAGTTTTGATAATTGTCATATGTGGCTTAGTTTTGATATTCGCCTGAGTTGGCTTTGTTTTGATACTTTTCCTATATGGGTTTGATGTATTATTTCTATACAACCATGCGATGGTAAACCCCATATACTGAAACATGATTGACCACTAGTCGACGAGTTTCCATTAAACATCCTAAGATGGTAGTCTCATGAGCTAGGCATGGTGGTATGGACCTATGCTCGAGTTGTTGGCCTACCCTAGTGATGAGCCCCCATAGTGACCTTGAGCTTATTTAAATTGGCTGATTGTAACTGGACTAATAATGGTTTGGCTAATCATGCATACATGGCACAGACCAGCGTCTATCGCTATCGTACGTGATGTACGTATTTTGTCTGACTGGATGAGCACTCCTAGGTCGATGATTGCATGGGTGACGAGCCTAATGTCCGCACGGATGAGCATCCCTGAGGTGATGATTGCATTCACGTATCCGTGCATCTAATAAGACTGCATCATGTACTGTTTTGTATGCCTTGTTTTTACAACTATGCTTACCTAATGCAGCGGTGTGTAATCTTGAGGAATTTACACTGAGTTGGCCACTCATCCATCAAATATATAACCATATAGGTAGCACAGGTGGCCCAGATGATATTCACGTTTTTATTGATAAAGAGCAAGCTATAATTGACAAGGGCGCACGATTGCATTTGCTAAGGATTGCTCGAGAATTTTACATCCCAAGATTGTTGTAATTTATTCTATTTTACATGTAATATTATTTCATTTTAAAATTGTTAATTTCAGAGACATTGGTTGTATAAGTTATTATGGACAACTTCTTGTATATTTAAATGATTGTGCAACTTTCCTTTACATTTGATTTGTCCATATTACGCTAACTGCCAACTTTGAATGATATATATATAGTCATGCTCCCCTACGCACGTGCGCATGTTTGCACACGTGTCATGGGCGTCTAATCTGAACGGTCCATGTGATGCAGAATCCCATGAAACCCCTAATGACAAATTTTCACCCTGATCTAAATTTCTGGTGGGCCATAACAAAGAGAAATGCAAATCAAGGGAGGAAATTGTTTTCATTATTCATGGCCCATAAAAGTTTTAGATCGAAGTAAAACTTGGTCCTGGGGTGTTTCACGAGGTGCTTCTTCATATGAACGGTTCAGATTTCAGATCCACATCACGTATGATAGGTTCTAAAAAAAGTTCGTATGTAGTACATACGAACTGGTTCGCAGGTGAGCATTTTCCTATATATATATATATATAGAATTTGACTCTTTATAGGTTAACAATCAGGTTTTTGGGAAATGCGTCATATACTTAGATCCTGAAAATGCGGGGCATTAGAGTGTTGTGTTGATTTGGAAATCCATCTAGGCCCTATTTATATAGGCAATGGTAGCTGAGAGTTATGGTCCAAGGAAATAAATTCAATTAACCGTTTCTGGCTGTTGGGAGAAACTAGCCGTTATTGGCAGTTTCTAACCGTTCTACACGTACTATAACAGCTGCTGCATTCTAACCGTTGTGAGACATTGGCTAGTCGTTTCTAGCTGTTGGGCTAGTCACATGCAGCAGTTTCTGTATGGTCATGAATCAATAGCATGAGGAGTTATACCTCCCTGCAACAACTATATTTCTAGACTCTATATAAGTCAAGAGACCTTATTCAGTCCTCTAGCCTTCTAGCCAGTCATCTGCCTTAACTCTCTGTCGCACCGCGACTCGCATCAGTTCGCGTAAGGTTGCGAAGGAGCAACACGATGCGGACGTATGAAGTGCGCCTATACAACCACACTGCCTCACATGCCCTCGCCCTCGCACCGAGCCTGAGCGCGAGTGTTCTAGTGTAGCATTGGAACACACAAGTTCAATACTCCTTAGACCATGTGGGTAAATATTATAATACTCCACTCTCCATATTTATACTCAAAATCCTCTTATTTTTTCGACGTGAGACTATTCCCAAAACATAAGAAAAAAGGTATTTTGCAAACCTGTATATATATATATATATATGACACGGGTTCCCTCGGTATTTACAGGACACGGGTTCCATGGGGAACTCGCTGTAGGGTGAGCATATTCTACATGATACAAATCATTAACAAGCCGGTCAAATGCTGTTTTACCTGCGTGCAAAAGTTATCACAGCGATTGTATCTGCCTATTCATATGCATTTTCACCTTGCTTATATACTCTAGCTTCTGCGCCGACCACTGTTTTTAATGGTGTGGTCCAATTAATATTAGCCGGGCCTATGCTCTAGCTTCTGCGCCGTCCACATAAGTGGACCACACCATTAACAAAATTTACAGCTGCTCAAGAAACTCTAAATTCACACGGTGGCCCAAATGATGGTTTGACTGACCTGATTTTTGTGGCGTGCAACCCTGCCAGACAGGTTAGATCTCATACACACCAATTGTAGAATAAGCGCAACGACTTGTAAGAGGAAGCAACCTCTCTTCCGATTTTCAAAAGAGAGAAGAAAAGACGACACTACCACAACCATTTTCAAAACGTAACGCTTACAACAAACTATAATAATTTTGTTATGATATATACAGCTTATTCTATCCCACGGCGACAAGCTAGCGATTTTGATGGAAACCGGTGGGGATGAACGGCTGAAATTCATCTAGCGTCGTTCAGGAGTCCACTTGGGGCAAGCTGGGCTAAAATGAGCAGACAGCACTCTCGAGTCAAGAAGCTCCATTATAGGCGTGAAGTTGACGCACCTTGGCACTTTGTACTGGTTAATCGATGCACCCCTTGAGATAGCATAGTCCATTAGTTCCTCAAAAGTCCCATTTTTCACTACCCTTATCTCCAACGGCCCGATCGAGTGGTCTGCAGCTCGTCCTTGTCGGTACACCGAGTTCATCGACTCTTCCATGGCCAAACAACACTGATTCAACACTTCTTCACTCGGTCCCTTTGTGGGGTCTTTCACCAGCAACTCCCAGTAAATCACGTAGTGTCCTGGGATTGTTTTAGTGTCTGCATAGCTCGTGTACTCCACCACACTAGCGTCAAACCCACGCAAGAGCTCTGATGCGTTCTCCACTGCCTTCTGCAGCTCGGACTCGTCGGTCTTGTCGGAGTCTATGCTTAAGAGAACGTTCTTGCGCCTGATGAATTTGAATTGGGGGGCTGAGTTATGGAACCCCATGACTCGGAGTATGTCGCCAACTCGGTAACGGCAGAGTCCTGCATAGGTCGTTATCACGAGCTCGTACTCCTTGCCGACTTCTACATCGGCAAGATCAACGAGACGGGGAGGTGGATCACACATCTGATCGGAGGATGATTCATGGAGGAGGAATTCAAAGTAGCCCATGTTGGGCATGATGGTGTAGGAGACATCTGAGGGCTTCGACATGGGCATGAGGTTAAGACCAAAGTAGCACTCTGAAGAGGCATACATGGTGCAAGCCATTGGTAGACCCCCACTGTAGTATTCGAGGGTGGGAATGTACTGAGCCATGGCACCTGTTACAATAACATCAAGATACTTGGTGTTGGGCCAAATCCTCCTGATGATCCCATCCAAATTCCCACCTGAGCACTCATCGGTGATGAGCTGTGCGAGTTCGGAATTTGGTTTGATGAGATCCGAGACAGCTTCTCGAATTGAAGAGTCTGTGATCTTGGGGTTGAGAGTCCCAGTAGCAACATCATGGGCCAATTCTTCCCAGTGTAGATGAAGGAACCGAATGGCTCGGAGGAGGCCGGACGCGAACACAGCACCGACTCGAAGTACTTCCATCCTTTGATAGAGGCCACATAACATTTGAGTGTACATGCTTTGGAAAGAGTCAGGGCAAAGGATGGCCTCGTTAGGGCTAGTGTAGACATTGTAAGGATCATATGGCCTGGTCTTGAAGTGGTCACTCTTGTAGTAGCTAGTTAGCACTGGACGTGCCAGTAGCCCTCCTGGAGTCTTAGTTTCTGATTTGATGAACAAGAAATACAGACCCTTTCCCTTGTTGAGGTCCGGCACATAGCTGTAACATAACCGAAAAACAATCAAACACTCATTCCATTTCATAAAATTGAGTTATAAACACACCCAAAAGAAGGATAATTCACTTACAGATTCATTACAGGCATGAGAAGGCTGTAGAGGAGCTGTCGACGATCCAGCTCTTCTGGAATCGTCGGCATCAGCTTTCTTTCACCAGCTGATGTCCCAGAGCTGCATATCAGTGACACCCATGTCAGTTTTTGACTCATTTCTAGAAAACCAAAATGCCGAAATTCATCAAAATTTCATAGAGAGATGCACACCTTGTGAGGAACTCAGATATTGGATGAGCGGATAGGATTGGAGATCGGTCTCCGTTCGCAATGCGTTGGATCTCAGGCTGAAGATCTTCGTAGGTGACCACTGGGATCTTTGATTTGAACGTGTCCCGATCGGTGGCCCCGTCGAGTTTGTATCGTTGAAGGTACTCGGTTGCAGCGTTTCTGCTCAATATTTCAGCCAGTACCTTCTCTTGAACTGCATCGGCATTTCGAGTCATCTCTTCGATGAATTGAAGTGCCTTTGCATCTTTCTCGCAGGCCGCTGGCCCAAGAGATGATGAGATAGTAGCTTCAACAGCCATGGATAGAGAGATAGAGAGAAAGAGGATGGGATTCTCTGGTTTGATGTGAGAGAAAGAAGGGATGATGGGATTCTCTTGTTCAATGCAAGAGTATTTATAGGGAAACCAAGGCTCTTTTTTCATCAAGTACACGTCAGCATCCACGTAACTGATGGGCCACCTAGGTGGCAAGGTTGTAGTGACGCGCGTGTAACCATTCGGGTCGTCGACAAGAAAATATTGTTGTTGCCGGACATGTAGTTAGATGGACCGACAAGTGATGGCCCACCATACGTCATCCTTTCTTCTGGCCCGACATGTGGGCCCCATCAAACGTTGTACACGTCATCAGGCGTTTCGCTGGCAGCTTGTCCGATCGTAGGCTTCATCTATGCCACGCGGCCTTTTCTGATGAGAGCGTTGGTCCCGGACACAGATTGGCTGCCGGCGACCTTTGCATGTGAGACAGAAGCCTTGAAACTATGAAGCTGTCCTTCTAAAGGGTCTCGAGCGAGTGAGATGGGTGAAGCTGCCACTCTTTAGATTTGCTAGCTTGCACGAATCTAAAGATATCCATACCGTTCATCAGGTGTGGATCATCATGAAAATTTTATGATACAAAAATTAGACGACTTTGATCACAATTATATCAGAAGAATGGACGGTTAGTTATAAATGATATGTGGTCTATAAACATATACTTGTGGCCCACCTTATGATTGTATTGGGCTGATTTCTGTCGAAGGAATGTTAACAGTTGGTCCCATGTGAAGAATTGTCCGGATCTCTTACATGGGTGAGAAGTTGGCACGTGTTTTGAAAGGGGTTCTTTGTATCGAATAAAGAGACGGCTCTGGTGTTTATTACGAGGGAAGGAAGGAGATTATTTAATTCTACGGCTGTGTTTGGTTGCACCAAAATTCACGAAATATCAAGAAATTTTGGTAATATGATAGAGGATGAGAATCCATAAACATACACGCAACCATTGCACATTTGAATGCCTACATCAATCTAAGCCGTCGGAATCATGGTCCCCACTTTGGATAGAGTATAATTCGAAAATGATTTACTATAGAGGATGGCATCACTGGTTAATGGACATTTTTTAAAATTGAATTTGGGTAATTTGGTTTTCTTTATTTTCATTTTTCCATTTGATAGTAATTGGATAATTTGGATCACCCATTCAGCATACGGTATAGTTTATGACCCATCTATGGTGAGCCTCACCAGTGCGGCGGTCTGGATTGAGTTACATATACACCATGCATACATTGATTCAGTAAGTTCCATATACACCATGAATATATTGAAAAAAAAAAAAAAAAAAACACAGATTTGATTCATTTCAGATAAGAAAGGCCTACAAAATCCTGCACAGACAAATTCCGGGGCCCCTAGCTAGCAAAATAAAATTAAGGGGACCTATCATAAGGGGAGACAATACGTCCGCCTATGTACAAAGAAACCTGAAAGAGAAGAAAAACAGGAAACTAGATGAACTATAGGAAAATTCTGATTGCCCCAATTCCGACCCTATCCAAGAAAAGCATCCCACGGATTCAGTGAGTGCATCTAAATCTGCATGCTCAAGCAGAATTTAACTTTCATTTTATTTAAATTTTTCTTTTTTTTTTTTTCTGGCATTTTTTCTTTTATTTATCTGCCGTAAGAATTGTGTAGACAAAGTTTCATCCGTAGCTCTTCGTTCGCTGAATCACACCTCAAGCTAAATCAGATTTTCTATGACTTATCAGCATTCTCAATTAACGCTTTAAGTACATCGTGACCACACATGCTTCAGCTTGTCCTTTTATATTTAGAATGTGGGCAGAATATAACTGCTCCTCATATGATCAGATTTTTTTTCTTCGTAGGATGAGATGATTAGTAAGGTGGCCCATTCCTTGACTCCATATGAGATCCAGACGATTCCCTTGTGGCGTCCTCATCAGTGACCAGAATACTCAGCCGGTGGGCCACGGAACTGAAGCCACACACTTACCCAACAATCCTAACATCATCGCCCAGGTGGCCAACAAACAATTGGCTAGGATTAGTCGCTATCATTGATTTTTCTAAGTTTTTGATCATGACATATCCATATCATGGGCCCACCTGTCTAACGTTCATAATCGTAATGGCCACCTGTTAAGTCCTAAATCAGGGCAGGGTACACTTCAGGGTGGTCTAGTGGGCCACCATCCTTTCCTTTCCACTGTTGCATTAACTAAAGAACTCTAACGCCAAAACACGAAAACAAACACAATCAAACAGTCACCACATTTAACTAATCAATTATCACCATTAAATGTGTCATGTGTTTTTATTTTTTGTTCGGATAAGCTAGCATGGGGCCCATGTGATGAACGTGACACGTGGGGCATGTCTAGCAATGGCATGTCATGCTGAGACATATGTGTGGCCTCTTATATATTGCCATGTGTCCCAAACTCAATCATTCACTATGATAATAAACAATAGCAAAAACTCGGTAGATATTGGTGGACCACATCGTGGATGCCGTGTGCTAACGCCATTGTTATTTTTTAAAACTAGGTTTGGTACAGAACCATTGGGGCTATTCTCAATCTTAGCTCACGTAAGTCCATTAGGGGTTGATGAAGGAGGGTTAAGAGCTTGGATTGATAAAGAAATGTAGTCGTTTTCTCTTCTTTTTGTAATGGCCATGGTTGGTTTTTGAAGAAATTGAAATACAAACCTTGACTTGTCAATGAAAGGAAAGGTTAGCGGAATTGTGGGGCCCACTTTGGAAACGTCACATAGTGGCACGATGTTTGGTGAATTGCCCACTTGGGGCCCATTGTAATGATGCTATAAGCTGGGGAATGACTTGGAAAATCTTACATGAACACTCTCCTAGTCGCGGGATGATGGGTGGGGCCCACTCGATGGGTACGATTATTGGTCAAGTACCCACATGGGGCCCATCCAAATTTTCCCATACACCCAAAAGTGCCTTTGCAAGGGGGTACTTGGCTGGTCTTGGCACGACTAGGTCTGGTTTTCCATCAGAGCGACTCAGTTCATGGCATGACTTGTGGGGTTGAGAGGAGTCATGGAAAGCATGTTTTCTTTTATGACCCACTATCTTCACCTAAGGCGTGGATTTCTTACTTTGACAAGAGCACTTATTTTTATTTTTTTTTGTGACAAACCCTTCAACGTACCGAAGATTCTTTCTAATCCATAAACCATCCTTGTTTCCACCTTATTGGTTTTACTTTGAATTTTTTTTGGGTAGGTAAAGAGAAGTTTGAGAAGGCCAGAAATCCTTGAATTTTCATCCGTTGAATGGCTCAAACCCATGACCATTATTACATAGTACCTAGAGGCGTTGTTCATGCGATGAACATGTATCCATCCATCCCCACATTATTGCACACATGGATATATTTGTTATAAATCCACACCGTCCATCTGGTGGTCCACTCCACTGATGGTTCACAGTAGAAAATTCGTGCCACTGCAGTGATTCTAGCTATGTCATGTCTATCTTTCGAATATAACGGTTTAAAATAACAGTCTGTGGTTGAGGGGTAAAGTCCAGTAAAGAGAAGCCTACGAATGGTTCTTTAGTTATTATTATTATTATTTTTTGTACCATGAGACATCCACGGTAGGGAAACCAGATGGAGGGTTAGGATTCACTGACTGGATAACCATAGATGAGCGGCAATGACCAAGATGGGTTCATGGCAACGAACTGGAAATATCATCTCCAATCGTTAAACATAAATATTTTAATCTAATATAATATCTTCCTCGTTTTCAATTTTTTAACCATAAATCTCCCGTATAATATACTTAATGCACCGTGCTAGCGGACGTAGTTTAGGTACCTAACAGTAGCCTAGCTTAGGTACCTACCACTAACGGAGGGCCATGTGGGTTTCGCTTTCATGGGATCTGACCCGCCCGACAGGTATTCTGCCTCATTTTCATTCTACAGCCCAAAATTCATGATGATCCAAAAAATATGTAGGCCACACCATAGAAAAATAGTTAGGATGAGTCATCCGTCATTATTTTTATGTTAAGGCCCACCATGTTGTTTATATGTCATCTAATCCAATCATCTGATGTGGCTCATCAGGATGAAAGGATAGCTAAAAGCCCGAGTATTCAAAAACTTAGGTGGGCCCTACTATAAAAAATCAAGAGGCTTTTTGTATAATTTTAAATTGGGTCAGTGTTAAATCAGCCTGATTTTTAGGATCAACGTCAACTGAGGGGGTGGTCTACCCGATGGACGGTATGGATTTGACACACGTTGAATCATTTTCCCACGTTAGAGAAAGTTACCCACGCAATGTTTTCAATTGTTTTGCATACTTAATATACATGATGCTCTCTATACTCTATATGTCAGACCATGACATGCATATTGAAATTATCAACTTCCCATGACTTGCGGAGTCTAAGAACCTGGGTTTAATATTTCACTTTGTTTTGCTCATGTTTGTGACTTGGTACCTCCAGCATCCATTGCCCAATGTTCACCCTTATTCAGAGATGGTTGGACCATCTTAACCGTCCATTTTCTTTCCTCTGTCACAGATTGGGCATGCTCCGATGTGTATGATGATATGATGATCCTCACCATCAATTCCTACGTTGAATGGCAACTGTTGAGGATTTTATTTTCAGCAGTCCATATTTGACTGTACATGTCAACATGGTCTAATTCATCCATCGAGTGTGAGTTTTAGATGATCGGCTTCCATGATAGAGCCGTAAGATGGATGGTTCCGATCATGTGACTGTCTTCGCATGTGGGCTCCATGGAGAGTCACATGATGGATGATCTGGGTTTCCGGATTCAACAAAACGAGCTTCCATTATATTGCCATGTTGGGATTATTTTAATAACTCTTGTTTATTTTTATTACTCTCTCCTGATTAGTATATTGTATATTAAATCCTTCGGATTGAATCAGGCTACTAACAGACGTAGATTCCCAGTATGCGTTTGCAACAAGGTAGCATATTGTGAAAATCCACGCTTGGTACATATGACAAACACGCATGCCCACCAGGACCGTTGATTTTGGTGGATCGTCTGTCGCATGGTTGACGCAGCGTAGCACGAAAGTCACACTTGTCGGTAAATATCTTAACCATCCCAATTTGACGCGTTGATTTTGGTGGATCGTTTCATTTCTGTTCATAGTCATTGTGTTCTACCCTATTTATGGCCATTGCGAAGAAAGTCAGTAAAATTGTAATATCTGACTTTGCATGAGAATAAGAAATAGATAAAAAGGTTCTGAAGATGTATACTTAAAATACATTTTGTGAAATTATAATTAATATAAATCTAATTCTATATATTAGTGGATGAATGATAGAATAAAGTTGTCCAGTTATCCAAAAGTTTAATGACCATATAAAGAAATGCGGTCAAAACAATATTTAAGACACAGAATTAGGCGACCGAGACGAACAAAATTTAACCGATAAAAAAGAAACAATCGTAAAAAGAAACAAACGTAATAATAATAAAAAAGATTTAGAAAAAGACCTTTCAACTAATATAACCGTTATAATAATTGAAGAAGGAACGGTAAGAGTAAGCCGTGCAATAAAGATCCATAAACCAGCTATGAAATTTATAAAGAAAAACCAAACAACTAATCTCCAATCTAACAACAATCAATTAAATAAATTTATCTTTTATCTCAGCTTAATGTAAGAGTAACGACAATTTTTAACTATAATTTTTAATTGTAATTTAAATTTATGCTTATACACTGGATTTGATATCCTACCATATCACACACTTCTTTTAAGATATGCATTCTTATGGTTGCTCTTAATGAATGATTAAGAATTTTTTTCCTTTAGTTTGATTGCACTAGTATATGATTTTTTTTTTTTTAAATTAAATGTATAAAGCAATCCATCTTTAGAGAAAAAAACTCCACCATCTAAGTACCTCTTGATCATTATAAAATTTTATAAGTGGTTGAATAACCGAATGGTCTCATCAAAATTTGATCATATATGTTCATATTAAACATATCTGCTTATTTCGATACTTAGGTTGAAGTTGATTGGTTTGGATCGAGTTGCTTTATCGATTCTCGTAGTACTCCTACACACATTATACCTGATAGAAAGCAAACCGGACGGCTAACACATCCAATCTTTCTCAATCCACAGTGGGGATCACAATTTTAATGGCCCCAACTGGCTAGCATGCATTCCATGTGAGCTGCCGAAACCCATGTTGAATTAAAACATGTTGGGTCTGAGCTGATATCAATTAATGTCACATTCAGTGGCACCTTGCGGGGAAAATGGGTCGAGATCTTGTGGCCTACACAGAGATGGGAATGTCATGTATTTTCATATCTCATGTATTGTATTTGATTGACAAATCGAGGTACCCACAAAAATTAAAAACATTGTATACTGTTTATTCCTTTTCCCAATACAACCAATCAAAAGAGAACGACGGATGGGACACACATCTTTATCAGGGTGCGTACGAAGTACGTGAAAATCTTTGATACTCTGGCAGGGTATGATGGATCATATGCAAACACTTAGAAATTGCATAGTTGGTACACAAATAATTAGAATTAAACTGTCCTAACTTAGGTTACAAGTTTATTTATTTCATGAACCAATAGTTACACTTGGATTGGTGATCATTTATTAGACCGTTAAAAATTAAAAACATCCAATGGTCCTCTTTTAATGGACAAATGTTTACATGAGTCAGAGTTTAAGATTGTCTGACTGACCTGATTTTTTGACTATGACTAATTGATGGCAACTTCCACAATTTGATCGGTTTAATTTTAGTTAATATTTGTCTTGAATGCAATTTGTTAGTGCCTGCGTTTGAAGCAGTGTACACAGCCAGAGTATCAAATAACTCCCTACAAAGCTGGTGTGGTCCCGCGAGGCTGTATGACATTCTGAAAACAAACATGTCTATTTGTGTTTTTCTTTCGTTCTTTCTACAATGCCGTGTCAGTCCAGGTCCATGTTCTATATTCGTGCACGTGAACTGTAGCACTGTAGGGTGGCACCCTGAGTCCTAAGTCGAGAACAGGGCATTTGCGCGTGGAAAAAGTGCCCATGACTAACGTGAGCACGCTGAATTGCACTAGTCGGACCATTAACTCAACCAGATATGACCCAGGTTGGCCTGATATGACTCAGTCAAAACTCAAAAATAAAAAAAAAAAAATGAACAAAAAAAAAAAAAACAAAAAACTCACGTTGAAAAAGCTCAGCAGAAACTCAATAAACTCAACAAACTAAAACCTTGGCTAGAAAAGGTGCAACTCGGCTATATATATATATATATATATATATATAGAGAGAGAGAGAGAGAGAGAGAGAGAGAGAGAGAGAGAGAGAGAGAGAGAGAGAGAGAGAGAGAGAGGCGAGTTTTCTGCTCCATCGGACCTTAGTTTGTAGATGCGGGGCTATGATTGGGCTATCTAAGTTGTTGGTCTGCCGTGCCTACCACAGATGAAGCAATCCACCAAAATTTGAAAAAGTGGAAGATCCTATTCATCCAGTATTTGGTCCTTCCTTTATTGGTTTGCTTGTGAATTTCTTTTTAATCATGTGTTTTGACAAGATCTAACAATTTTAGATTAACGACGTAAATATGGTCATGTGGTACATATGATACCTTTATGGCATGTGCTAAATATATGGAACACAACTCATAATTGAGCAAACCGTCAAAGAATCGGGACGCTCACATGATTTGGAAATAATGATTTCTAACCGTTAAGGCTATGTCAACACTAAAGCATGTGCAAGAGACCATGGACAAGATAAGAATGCATTCCATAAGAAGCAATATTAATGCACGATCAAATAAAGGTAACCACCAGCTAACAATTGACATCACATGAAGTTGACACATAGGCAGCGGCTATTTACATGACTTCGTCAAAGCAATTTATACATAGAAACTGAGAATAGAAAACAAAAGATCTAAGATCAATCCAAAGCACAACAACTCAACAATCAATCTAGCGCAATGTTGTTTATCAAGTCCCACAGGACATTTAACTTTCTCCACCACTCATCATTCGTGAAGCTCTTGGTCTTTAGGATTAACTCAATCCATCCTTGCCTTAAGTTGAACTAACTTAGTGATAACCAGTAACTGTAATTCCTTTCCATTTGTGCCTCCATACTAGATCGTAAGGAAGACTGTAGTATTAGAAATTGTCTACCTATACACATATGCTAGGTTGACAATTTGTAAGCCTAAACATTGCTTTTTCTTTGCTTATTAGCGGGCCGCTCGATGAAGTGCCTCACTACTCTCAACCATGTCAGTGATCCCATTTTAGTGTTAAGTCTCACTTTTCCATGTCCGTCTTTGACTTAATTCCGTTTAATAATATAATTGTTGAATCTTCGAAAGTCATTGATTTTTAAGGCAAAGAAGAATTCATTAGAGGAAGCGCCTTGAACTTTCCAAATCTTTTGATTAGCACACTTAACAGTTGGCTGAATAGACGATTCTCTTGACCGTTCTATCAAGCACCACTCTTTGTTGATGTCGGGAGTTAATGGCGCTCAGTTTGAATTAGATTGCAGATCGAGTCTCGCAAATCTCACACCTATACCACTTGGCCGAATTCTAGACCAAAGTCATGTATTTGCATGCCAAAGACAAAAAGGTTAGAGTTGACAAATTGAGAAGATATTATGGAATGGTCCATCCATGATGAGGCAGTTAAATCAATGGCTTGGATTGAACAATCATGTGCCTCACATTTACAAACTAAGTTAGCAATATGAAAGTTCCTTCTTTGAAATGAAGGGTGAACTTAGGCGGATCCTTGACTGTGGGGCCCATCATTATATTTATCCCTTACATCCATGCCATCCATCCATTTTGAGAGCTCATTTTAGGGCATGATCCTAAAAATGAAGTAGATCCAAATATTAGGTAAACCATACCATAGAAAATAGTGGTGATTGAATACCCACCATTAAACACTTCTTGAAGACCACTGAAATATTTATTTCCTTCAAACCTGTTGATAAGGTCACAAAGACCTAGATGAAGGGACCACACAAATAACAACTTGCTCCAAAACTTTTGTGGTCTACAAGAATTTTTAACCGTCAATCACCACAACTTCCTGTGGTGTGGTCCACCTAAGATTTAGGTCTGCTTCATTTTTTAAATGATGTCTTAAAATGAGCTGTCAAAATGGATGAAGGCAAATACATTACGGTGGGCCCCACAGTCAAGGATCTACTGACCTCTCCAGTGATCCACCGAAGCTACGCCCGGGGAAATTAGCCTCATGCACATGTTCGTTTTTTTTTTTTTTTAATTTTTCCTTTCTTAATGAGTTTTTGAGTTGACTCAATTCTACTGGATTTTGAGTCTTGTTTAGATTTCATGTCTTTAAACTATGGTAAATGGACTTTTGGTCATTGAATGTGGACCAATAGCTCTAAATTTTACCTATTTGTAGAGGCCCACAGGATTATCCCAACCATTTCTACCACGTGAGTGGATTAGGTGTGGCCCGACCTCACCCAAGATGGTGCGAACCTTACTGTAGGGTCCACCTTGATGTATGTATTCTACATCCACACTGTTCATCTGTTTTGCCATATCATTTTAGGGCATGAACCCAAAAATGAATCAGATTCAAATATTAGGTTGACCATACTATAAGAAACGGTGGTGATTGAATTCCCCACAATTAAAAACTTCCCAGGGTCCACCATAATGCTTTTTATAATGTTTATTTTTAATAAAACCTATTAATATGGTAAAAAGAAAAAAAAGAAGTCAATCACCCCTGTTTCCTATGGCATGCTCCACATGAGATTTGGATTTATTTGAATTTTGAACTCATGTCCTAAAATGATCTAGCAAAATGTATAGACTCGGAGGAAATATAATAAATACATCAAGGTGGGCCCCAGGTAAGGGCCACAACCTCTTGGGAGAGGTCGGGGCCGCACCTAATCCACCTCCCTTCAATCACATGGCCGGTGGAAGGTGAATGTCATGCAAGTTACAGTCCGGTGACCACAATTTTGGGTAGTCGTGCGAGAACTCTCTATTTTACTATTTCCTTTTCCTACTTGTAGACAGCTTCTTTTCCATTGCCTCCTTTTTCATCTTTTCTTTGTACCATTTCCAGAATTTTTGCCAGGAAGTTTCTTTTCATGGAATTAGCCACGTAAGTATCATTTCAACCTCTTTTTATTGCATGCCATGCAACATGTGTTATAGTGCCTCCAATTGCCATAATTGGTCATCCCAAACGCTTCAAAATTAAAGTGAGTATCCATCAAACAAAGGAAAATCACTTAGGACTCCATTATCATCCCAACTTGGTTTAATTCTTTCTAATAACAGGTGAAACATCACACGTGGAAACCTGTGCACGTGTCTAAATGCTTTAATAATAGAATTGAGTAGTGGGATTACACGTTCCAAACGCCCCATCTTCAAGCGCGAGACACGAATGCACCTTCCTTGCCAACCTAGCATATTTGTGCGTGATCTGGAGCGTTCAAGGGAGGAACTTGCGGTGGATGATCCTTGGTCCAAAACATTCCACCTGGTATGTTTATCAGGAGGCTGATACATATATGAAGAAACGGACGGCTATGAAAATTATAACCAATAGTCTAGATTTAATATACGTGTTTGGCTCAACTGACAAGTGGGCCAGTCTGATTTTTAGGACAGGCCACATGCAGTGAGAGGAACGTCACTGATCGGCTACAACACTTTCTTTGTTTTCAACGTGTTATTGTATATGAAATCTTGCCGTCCAAAAGGTGGGCCACACCATAAAGTTGACCGATGGTGACGGGCAGGTCAATGGGACCAACGCGCTCTCTCATCGAGTGGGAAACAACCGTAAATTCAGCCAAACTGTCGGTTTTCCGTTTTGGACGGCTGGGATGTTCTACACAAATAACATGTTGGCGCCGCTCAGGTTGCGTATGACGCTTGATATATATGCAGGCACTTAGAAATCGTACACGTTGCATATATCAATTACTCAATTAAAACGGACTATATGATCGGTCACATTGTCTTCAAGTTACGATTCCAAGATCAGATGGGTGGAACAAACCTGACCTCTGATTCGTGGACACGTTTTTGTTGATACAGGACGGTTGGACGGTTTAATTTGACTAACTGTATGACGTGTGGTATTTTTAGGTGTCTGTGTATCATCCATCACACTGTGAGAGCCATCAAAGTTTTTCTCAACGCTATGGGCCTCGTCGGTTTCTTTGTTAGAGATTATTTTCTATTTTTATTTTTATTTTTTATTTTTATTTTTTACACACGCACTCACGTCATAATGATATTTCACCCCCAATGGATACTCGAACCCAACCCTTGACCGGTGTTGAATCTCCTGAGAGTCTACCACCTATGCAAGAGTAAGGATCCAGTTGTCCGTTGATATTCTAATCAAGTGTGCCAGTTGCCCGTTGATATTCTTGCATGGTTGAAAAGTGTACGAAAGCTATCCTTCCAAGGGCTATATATATATATATATATAGGTATTTGAAATATTACATGATTTCCATGAAGATAGGGGCCCCTTTGGGTTGCTTTGTATTATGTATATCACACGTGTAATGTATATTTTTGCATACATGTGCGATGAAAAGGGTATTTTTGTAATTAAGTAATGATATATAAAATGCAAAAACCCTACATGTAAAAAAATAAAATAAACCCTTCTCATGGCACATGTTTACTAACACGTACATCACATGTGTATGTAATACTTTAGCTGTTTATGTGGTGGGACCATTAAAGATTTTTCTAAATCTACCTAAGAAAAAAAATGAAAGAAAAGAAAGAAAATAATAAATAGATGGTGTTGGGCCGTAAATAGATGGTGTTGGGCCGGATGAACTAAGCGTTCCACTAAAAAAATATGAGTAAGTGTTTTGTTAGATCCCAGCGTATAAATATAACAGAATATAATAGAATACAAGATCATTATGGGACCAATCCTGGGAGTTTCCATTTGCAATCACATGAAATATGTATACACACACACCCACACACACACACACACACACACTTGATGTGCATGAAAGAGATGTTTGTAATGTTAATGTGTCAATGTTGATCTTCTAAATTAAGGAGTTTCTCAGTAATCTATCCCAGTACCAAATAATCAAGATAGCTTAACATCTAATCTTCTGGTAAGTGCTAATGAAGACATATACTATCTACACAAGTAAACCACACATACTACGCCAAAACAGTGAAAAAAGGATGGTTGAAAACCGTCTTAAATGACCAAAAAGGACAGTCATGGACCGTCGCATGGGCCATCATGTAAGCCCCGTATCCTAGACCGTACCGTTCCTTAGACTTCCACGGTCTTCCCAGTCAAATTTCGGCAACCTTCGAGCCTTAACCGGTATTTGCGCGCGACCTTGATTCACATGCCGTCAACCTAAATCGACTCAACCCAGGACTTGTACCTTAGCGATCGCGTGGTCGCCGCGGTTCCAATGCCGCGACTCGCGCGCCGATGCGACACCCTGGTCGGGAGATGTGGGCCAGCATTCGGTGCAAGGAAAATGCCGCGCATTGCAAAACCCACGAGAATCTCTGAATCTCTACGAGATGTCACCTCAATCAATCAATCAATCCATCCCATCATGTCAAGTACACATCACCTTTCACCCTTTCCCAAGCAAGCCCCAAAGTCAAAAAGTTCTTATACAAGCCATACTTCTCTTACACCATTAGCCACAAAAGTCATAAAGTCCCTTATACCCATCACCCACCACATCCATCACTCCATCACCCATCACTCCCTCTCTCCCTTTATAAGTCTCTCTCTCATTTTCAAACTTTCCCAAGCAAGAGAAAGTTCATACGTATGAGCCTCTCCAACTTTTCCAAGCAACAAGTGTGGCCCACCTTTCCATCCCTAGATCTCCCATCCTAGCCATCCATTTCTCATCTTCCTCCATCAAAGAGAAGCACAAGGAGCTAAGGAAGCCAAGGGAGCAAGAAGATCAAGCGGTGGGTGCTTTGATAGGGTAGTTTTAATTTTTTTAAGATGGGCCAAGTGAGGCCAACCGATCAATGGTTTGGATCTCACTTTGGACCCTAAGATGTGGCCGATGGCCCACTTGGATCATCATGATCATTCCATGATGGGGCCATTCTCCATGGACTCCATCATGATGTTTATTTTTTCTTGCATACTTAGGGTCATTTAGACCGTCTATTTTAGTGGAGAAGGGATCTCCACCGTTGGATTTCGATTTAATGGGCCTACACGAAATGGGACCCACTTAATTTATGTTGTAGATCATTGAAAGGAGGACCCATAGTGCCGGGGTCCCTCCATCATGCGTGTCTCACTCTTTTTTTTTTCTCTCTCTCTCCCTCCCTTTTTATGTTTTTTTTGTGTGATGATAATGAGGTTGTGTGGCCCACTTGAATAGACCCCACCATGAAGTAGGTATTTTATCTAAACCATTTATAAGTGGGGCCCACCTTATATGTATAGTACCCACACCATCCATCATTCGGTGGCCCACGTAAACAGGGCCCACCCCAAGGCATGTGCACTGCCAGACCGTCCAGCGTCCCTGGACGCTGGACAAAAAGGGAAAACACAAATATCAGCTTGTTTTCCAAGCTTATGGGTGACCCACTCATGTAGGCCCCACTTTGATGCGTGTGTTCAATCCACGCCGTCCATTCTTTTCCTAAGGCTATTTTAGGCGTTGAGCTAAGAAATGAGGTTGATTTGAGTATCTGGTGGACCATAGCATTAAAAATGGTGATTTTCACCTTTTAAATTTGCTTAAAATTTCTTACGCACCAAGACATGTCCATATTGGGCTCGATGGACTTGTCACAGTCTGTGGAGACCAATGGCCGGGGTGGATTTACTTAATGCGGGCCCCACACGTGAAATACCGCAGAAAATCAAAAAAAGAAGAAGAAGAAGAAATGCAGCAGCAGCTGCTGCTACTGTCAGAAAGGCAGCAGGCGCTGCCTGCGCACCAGCGCCCGGGCGGACGGGCGGACAGACAACGACCCACGACTCTAGCCGTGGGCCTCACCTTGATGTTTATTTGTCATCCAACCCGTTCATGAGGTAGGCCACTCCCAGCAGTGGGCCCCCTCCAAATTTCAGCTCCATCGGCAGCTCAGGTGGCCCACACTGCAGGAAAAAGTGGTATTGAATTTCTGCCATTGAAACTATTTTGTGGGCCACAGAAGTTTTGGACCAAGATGAAATTTGTGTTTTTCCTTTCACTCGGGCCTGTGTGACCTTGTCAACAGGTTGGATGGTGGGGAAAAACATTATGGTGGGCCATACACGTGGAACCCACCATTGCTGTAAGTGTTGCTACACCGTCCACGGCTGTGGATGGTGGGACCCTCCATGATGTATACATTTTATTCATATCGTCCAGCGGATGGTGGAGCCCATGGGATGCATGTGTTTTATACACACTGTCCAATGACAGTGGGACCCACCCTGATGCATGTGCTGCATCCCATCCACCCAACCATTTTAAAGGCCCATTAGATGTAATTGCGACCCATGGGTTGAGGCCCATTTGAGGTATTAGGGGCCCATGGGTTAAGGCCCATTAGATGTATTGGGGCCTATGGGTTGAGGCCCATTTGATGTACATATGGGGTCCAATTGGTGTGGCCCATATGATACACATAAGACCCATGAGATTAGGCCCATTTGATGCATTCTAAGGCCCATGGGTTATAGCCCATTGCAATGTACATAAGCCCATTGGTGTGGCCCATTGATGTGGCCCACTTGATGAATATAAGGCCCATGTGATTTGGCCCATTTGATGTATTCAAGGCCCAATGGGATGTACCTAAGGTCCATTGCAATATGTGATCCCAACATGGTTTATGTAATAATGTTTATGACAGTCGTGCCTTGGGAGCAATGTTGGTTTGACGTCCACATTGCACATTTAAATGTTGGTTAAACGTCCACATTACGACTCTCCCTAGGGCCCATTGATAGGCCTGTACTCGTTGTGTGTAGGCCATCTAGGCCATCTGCGTTGTAAGGATAATGCATTACTTTATAACATGTGTAGTATAGCTCCATAACTCATGATCATACGCATCATATGTATGCTTGATATGAGAAGTGACTGATTATAGCATATGCCTTCGGGCAGATTGTTTAGGGGGTGTTGCCCTACACGAGCGCATGATATGTGTAAGATTATTGTATGACTGGATAGTATGATTCATGCATTCGCATTGTGTGATATGGTTACTGTACGCCCTAGCGACATCAGGGCCATAGCCTCCACAGGTGTATCGTGGTTGGTAGGATTGGATACCGAAAATCTTGTTCTACATGGGGTGCTATGGATATCCCTGGGTGAAAGTCCCTAAACCTTTATGGTAACAAAAGGTTGCTCCAACGTCTAGACCGAGTGGGTGCATGAGCACCGAGTGCTGATTACCAGACGATTGCGCTTTCCACTGTGTCGTGGTCGGTTGGAAGGGGGTGCGGCCTTACCCGCTTGAGAGTATGGGGCAATGCTAGGCTAAGTCTGACTAGCTCGAGGAATGGGTCCGCTATCGACGAGCCGAGCCTGATATTGGCAGGCGGATAGTGAGGTCTCTTTCATTCACCTTATTGCGCGCGATGGGGCGACAATCTGGTTGGAGTGTACTAGACCCCGATGATATTCCAGATTTGAGCTTTATTGATATGTGGACTTAGATGAGGATTTGTATGCTTGAGTTGCATTTCGCATTACATGGTCTTGGTATGACCGACATCATTCATGCTTTGCACTGCATGACCTTGGTACGGCTAATGGCATTCTTGGCTTTCATCAGCATTTTTCGCATTACTCTAATACTGCATAACTGCATTACCACCTTGAGCACACACTTTCACCACCCTCTAAGCTTTCTATAAGCTTATGCATGACCGTTGCGTGCAGGTGACATTGGATCGCAGCAGCGCTGAGGCTTGAGCACGTGGCAGATTATTTTAGAGTTTTGTTCATCATCATTGTATTTCCCTTTATGCTCATTGTACTTGTAAAGTTTTTGATCATAGTGAAAATGTGATGGAGTTTTTGGTTATTGTTTGTGAGTTATGCCTTTGGTTATGCTTATTACAAATCAAACTGATGTTGAAAATCCTCTTCGTAGCATCCCAGGATCGGAACCTGGCGAATGGGCATTGGGAGTCGAGAATGGGGTTCTATGGAGGCTGTCGACGCCGGATTCAGTGATTGGGAATTTTGTGAGCTCGATTTTTGAGTTTGGGGCGTAACACGTCATATTTTGAGGTGTCGTATTACTTAAAGGACGGTCACGAACCGTCATTCTTATTGATATTTAAAGAATGGTCATTGACCGTCTGTAAAAAGGACAGTTATGGACCGTCCTTAAAAAGGACTATCATGAACCGTCTCTTATGATCCTTAAAAGGACGGTCATTGACCGTCCTTCAAAAGGACTGCTATGAACCATCTCTTATGAGCCTTAAAAGGACGGTCATGAACCGTCTTTAAAAAGGATTGCTATGAACTGTCTCTTATGACCCTTAAAAGGACAGTCTTCGACTGTCTCATATTTGAATATTTAGAAAAATATGGATGGCCTAGAGCCATCAGAAATTTTCAAATATGAGATGGTCGATATACACCTGTTACAATATATTTTATCGTATTCTTCCTGATATACACTTGTTATATAATATATTTCATCATATTCACATTCACATCCTTCTAAACCCAAACTACGTAAATCCATCCAAACATAAACTACATTCATCCAAACATAAACTACATCCATCCAAACACAAACAATCTTATCCACATTACATTCATCCACACAAAAATACATATAAGTTTAACATCATAAATAAAAAAGGAAAAAAATCAACAACAATTTTCTTTTTGTGTCTTTCATCTAATAAAAAAATATTCAACCAACAAAACATTATAATTCAGAATCATGAAGAATTGCAGAAACTTCTTCCAAAAAAGTGGGCACACTTTTTTAAAATAAAACTAATCATTAAAATAAAACTAATGCAAACAAATAATGTAAAAAAGTGTATCAATTCAAGTTAATAGAAATAACAACAAAAATTAAAGCTTTGTAAAAAGGGGCATGTGTTAAAAGGATACATTTTTGTTTGTTGCCATGTGATTGGACTACATTATTACAGCAATCAGGTTCGGGTTTGGGATCGGGTTTAGGTTTGGGTTTTCAAGTTTAGGTTTAGGTTTAGGTTAGGGAGTTGATATTAGGATTAGGTGTAGGTTTAGGTTTAGGGATTTGAGAATACATTTAAGTTTTAGGTTTAGGTTTAGGTTTTAGGTTATAGGTTAAAGTTTAGGTTTTAGGTTTAGGTTAAGGTTAGGTTATAGGTTATAAATTTAGGTTATAGGTTATAGGTTTAGGTTTAGGTTTAGGTTTAGGTTATAAGCTATAGATTTAGGGAATTGAGAATAGGTTAAGGTTTAGGTTTAGGAAATCGGGTTCGGGTTCAGGATCGGGTTTAGGTTTGGGTTTTCAAGTTTAGGTTTAGGTTTAGATTAGGGAGTTGAGATTATGATTAGGTGTGGGTTTAGGTTTAGGGATTTGAGAATACATTTAGGTTTTAGGTTTAGGTTTAGGTTATAGGTTATAGGTTTAGGTTTAGGTTTAAGTTTAGGTTAAGGTTTAGGTTTAGGTTATAAGCTATAGGTTTAGGGAATTGAGAATAGGTTAAGGTTTAGGTTTAGAAAATCGGGTTCGGGTACAGGTTCGGGATCGGGTTTAGGTTTGGGTTTTCAAGTTTAGGTTTAGGTTTAGGTTAGGGAGTTGAGATTAGGATTAGGTGAAGGTTTAGGTTTAGGGATTTGAGAATACATTTAGGTTTTAGGTTTAGGTTTAGGTTTTAGGTTATAGGTTAGGGTTTAGGTTTTTGGTTTAGGTTAAGATTAGGTTATAAGTTATAAGTTTATGTTATAGGTTATAGGTTAAAGTTTTAGGTCATAGGTTTTGGTTTAGGTTAAGGTTTATGTTTAGATTTAGGTTAAGGTTTAGGTTTAGGTTATAAGCTATAGGTTTAGGGAATTGAGAATAGGTTAAGGTTTAGGTTTAGGAAATTTGGTTCTGGTTCGGAATCGCGTTTAGGTTTGGATTTTCAAATTTAGGTTTAGGTTTAGGTTAGGGAGTTGAGATTAGGATTAGGTGTAGGTTTAGGTTTAGGGATTTGAGAATACATTTAGGTTTTAGGTTTAGGTTTAGGTTTTAGATTATAAGTTAAGGTTTTGGTTTTAGGTTTAGATTAAGGTTAGGTTATAGGTTATAAGTTTAGGTTATAGGTTATAGGTTAAGGTTTTAGGTCATATGTTTTGGTTTAGGTTAAGGTTATAGGTTTAGGTTTATGTTTAGGTTAAGGTTTAGGTTTATATATAAGCTATAGGTTTAGGGAATTGAGAATAGGTTAAGGTTTAGGTTTAGGAAATCGGGTTCGGGATCGGGATCGTGTTTAGGTTTAGGTTTAGGTTTAGGTTCGGGAGTTGAGATTAGGATTAGGTGTAGGTTTAGGTTTAGGGATTTGAGAATACATTTAGGTTTTAGGTTTAGGTTTAGGTTTTAGGTTATAGGTTTAGGTTTAAGTTTAGGTTAAGATTTAGGTTTAGGTTTAGGTTTAGGTTTAGGTTTAGGTTATAAGCTATAGGTTTAGGGAATTGAGAATAGGTAAAGGTTTAGGTTTAGGAAATCGGGTTCGGGTTTAGGTTTAGTTTTTCAAGTTTAGGTTTAGGTTTAGGTTTAGGTTATGGAGTTGAGATTAGGATTAGGTATAGGTTTAGGTTTAGGGATTTGAGAATACATTTAGGTTTTAGGTTTAGGTTTAGGTTATAGGTTATAGGTTAAGGTTAAGTTCTAGGTTATAAGTTTAGGTTATAGGTTGTAGGTTAAGGTTTTAGGTCATAGGTTTTGGTTTAGGTTAAGGTTATATGTTTAGGTTTAGGTTTAGGTTAAGGTTTAGGTTTAGGTAATAATTTATAGGTTTAGGGAATTGAGAATAGGTTAAGGTTTAGGTTTAGGAAATTGGGTCTGCGTTCGGGATCAGGTTTAGGTTTAGGTTAGGGAGTTGAAATTAGGATTAGGTGTAGGTTTAGGTTTAGGGATTTGAGAATACATTTAGGTTTTAGGTTTAGGTTTAGGTTTTAGGTTATAGGTTAAGGTTTAGGTTATAGGTTTAGGTTAAGGTTAGGTTATAGGCTATAAGTTTAGGTTATAGGTCATAGGTTAAGGTTTTAGGTCATAGGTTTAGGTTTTGGTTAAGGTTTACGTTTAGGTTTAGGTTAAGGTTTAGGTTTAGGTTATAAGGTATAGGTTTAGGCAATTGAGAATAGGTTAAGGTTTAGGTTTAGGAAATTGGTTTTGGGTTCGGGATCGGGTTTAGGTTTGGGTTTTCAAGTTTAGGTTTAGGTTTAGGTTAGGGAGTTGAGATTAGGATTAAGTGTAGGTTTAGGTTTAGGGATTTGAGAATACATTTAAGTTTTAGGTTTAGGTTTAGGTTTTAGGTTATAGGTTAAGGTTTAGGTTTTAGGTTAAGGTTAAGGTTAGGTTATAGGTTATAAGTTTAGGTTATAGGCTATAGGTTAAGGTTTTAGGTCATAGGTTTTGGTTTAGGTTTAGGTTTAGGTTAAAGTTTATGTTTAAGGTTAAGGTTAAGGTTTAGGTTTAGGTTATAAGCTATAGGTTTAGGGAATTGAGAATAGGTTAAGGGTTAGCTTTAGGAAATCAGGTTCAGGTTCGGGTTCGGGATCGGGTTTAGGTTTGGGTTTTCAAGTTTTGGTTTAGGTTTTAGGTTATAGGTTAAGGTTTAGGTTAAGGTTAGGTTATAGGTTATAAGTTTAGGTTATAGGTTATAGGTTAAGGTCATAGGTTTTGGTTTAGGTTAAGGTTATAGGTTTAGGTTAAGGTTTAGGTTTAGGTTAGGTTAGGTTAAGGTTTAGGGAATTAAGTTTAGGTTATAGGTTAAGGTTTAGGTTTAGGTTTAGGTTTAGGTTCTAGGTTTTGAGATTTGAGAATAGGTTTAGGTTAAGGTTATAAGTTTAGGTTTAGGAAATCGGGATCGGGTTCAGGTTCGGGTTTAGGTTTGGGTTTTCAAGTTTAGGTTTAGGTTTAAGTTAGGGAGTTGAGATTAGGATTAGGTGTAGGTGTAGGTTTAGGTTTAGGGATTTGACAATACGTTAAGGTTTACGTTTAGGAAATTGGGTTCGGGTTTGGGATCGGGTTTACGTTTGGGTTTTAGGTTTAGGTTTAGGTTATAGGTTGTAAGTGTAGGTTTAGGTTTAGGTTTTAGGTTTCGGTTATAGGTTTAGGTTTAGGTTAAGGTTATAGGTTTTGGGATTTGAGAATAGGTTTAGGTTTTAAGAATAGGTTTAGGTTATAAGTACAGTTTTAGGTTTAGGTTTTATGTTTAGGTTAAGGTTTAGGTTAGGTTATAGCTTAAGGTTTAGGGAATTGAGTTTAGGTTATATGTTAAGGTTTAGGTTATAAGTTTAGGTTTTAGGTTTAGGTTTAGGTTTAGGTTATAGGTTATAGGTTATATGTTTAGGTTATATGTTTAGGTTAAGGTTTAGGTTTAGGTTTAGGTTTAGGTTATAGGTTAAATAGGTTTAGGTTATAGGCTATAGGTTTAGGTTTAGGTTATAGGTTTAGGGATTTGAGAAGAGGTTTAGGTTATAGGTTTAGGTTATAGGTTATACGTTATAGGTTTAGGTTTAGGTTTAGATTATAGGTTTAGGGATTTGAGAATAGGTTTAGGCTATAGGCTTAGGTTTAGGTTATAGGTTAAGGTTAAGGTTATAGGTTTAGGTTTAAGTTATGGTTATAGGTTTAGGTTTAGGTTAGGTTATAGGTTTTTGGTTAAGGTTTAGGTTATAGGTTTTAGGGTTTGAGAATAGGTTTAGGTTATAAGTATAGGTTTAAGTTAGGTTACAGGTTAAGGTTTAGGGAATTGAGTTTAGGTTATAGGTTCAGGTTATAGGTTATAGGTTAGGTTTAGGTTAAGTTTTAGGTTATAGGTTTTGGGATTTGAGAATTGGTTTAGGTTATAAGTATAGATTTAGGTTAGGTTGTAGGTTAAATTTTAGGGAATTGAGTTTAGGTTATAGGTTTATGTTATAGGTTATAGGTTTAGGTTAAGGTTTAGGTTGTAGTTATAGGTTTTGGGATTTAAGAATAGGTTTAGGTTATAGGTTAAGGGTGTGGTCCCTGCAAATACAGATATAAACACGGCCTGCTCCAATTAGCCAGGCCCTTCTAATGCTGTCCATATGAAATGGACAGCTTCATCATGGTCATAACAGTGGTTCCCACCTTCTAGGGACCTCCGATCAACATCCGGATAGCTCCGACGCACATCCGGGTGTGCTCCATTAATTTTGAGTAAATACATAAACACGGCTTATCCAAATGGCCAGGCCCCTCCAATGCTGTCCATAGGAAATGGACAGCTTCATCATGGTCATAACAGCGGTTCCGACCTTCCAGGGACCCCCGCTCATCTGGATAGATCTAACGCACATCTGGGTCTGCTCCATCAATTTCGAGCTAATACATTTAAAAACAACATAAATATATCTAAAAGCATTTGGATACCTAGGGAAGGCCTCCCATATTTGTATTGTTGGTTACTCATCCTTTTGTCTACAAGCCACAATCAACCAACAATTTCTATCGCTACCTGTACTCTGAAACCAACACAAATTTAACTAGGAAACAATATAAGGAATAAGAAAAAATAAATTTAAAATGAATTTACCTGTACATATCATTAAATGTTTCCCTATAAGGAGGTGACATTATATCTTTGATAGCCACAACCTGTAGGACTGAGAAAAATGCAACCAATACAGTCTGTTACAATTCAAAGGAGAAAAAAGATTTGTGGCTGCACCGATATTCTAGTACATTACGAACGGTTGCCTACGTACCCAAAAAGTCAGATTGGGATCAAGCCACTACTTAGTTCTTTTTAATTAACCAAGTTACTAAAAGTCATAAATTTCATATTTAACAAAGTATCATTGAACGTCGTCTCAAATCGTTTCTGGTTGGGATTTGAGAATAAGTTTAGGTTAAGGTTATAAGTTTAGGTAAAGGTTATAAGTTTAAGTTATAGGTTAAGGTTTAGGTTTAGGTTTAGGTTTAGGTTTATGTTATAGGTTAAGGTTTAGGTTAAGGTTATAGGTTTAGGTTTAGGTTAGGTTATAGGTTAAGGTTTAGGGAATTGAGAATAGGTTTAGGTTTAGGTTTAGGAAATCAGGTTCGGGTTCGGGTTTAGGTTTAGGTTATAAGTATAGGTTTAGGTTAGGATGTAGGTTAAGGTTTAGGGAATTGAGTTTAGGTTATAGGTTTAGGTTATAGTTATAGGTTATGGGATTTGAGAATAGGTTTAGGTTTAAGAATTTGGGTTCGAGTTCGGGTTTATGTTCAGGTTTAGGTTATAGGTTAAGGGTGTGGTACCTGCAAATACAGATATAAACATGGCCTGTCCAAATGGCTAGGCCACTCCAAAGAATAGCCACCAGCAAGAGGAAGCACTTGGATCTCTTCTAAAAGAAATGGGGCTGACTTAGTGAAAATTGAGAAAGAATCAAATTCCTTTGAACTAAGAGTTCATCCTAATACCTTAGCGGTGCAAAATAATTGGGTAAAATCGACAATTTTTCTCTTAGTAAAAAATTTCCATCTTTGGATCATAAATGCAGTAATCGTTAAGAAAATATTATTATCTTAGTTGGAAAAATAAATATTATTATCTTAGTTTAGATCCTGGCCATCCACATGCAAGCACAAGTGCCAATTTCACTTGTGCAAGAGATCTGAACTTTCCATCAGGTGGGGCACACTGATTAGATGTAATCACTAAAAATTCAGGACATTTCACTCTTCAGGTGGGCCAAAATGAACAAAATAAATGGATAACTAATTTTTTTAGTTAGCCAGATATTTATTTTGTACCCAATAGCTCATTTCTGGGCATAATGGCTTGATTTAAGGGAGAAGATCTGGTCATATTGTCCCACCTTATGGAGAGCTTTGATATCCCACTTGAGTATCATATAGGCCCATGGGCAATCCAAATTGTCGGATATGATGGACCTCACCATCAAGGGCTGTTCATAAAAAATTCTGGAATATCCTAGCTAGAGAACATCTTAGTATTTTTCTCTTTTCTTTTTCTTTTCTTTTCTTTTTTTTTTTAATGTTTTTGTTGTATTTTGTTTCTTCACCCATTTTTTGGTGACCTAATGAAAGGTTAGGATTTTTCCATATGGAAGATTTTGACGGTTCTGATAATGGGATCAGTAATCATGTGGGCCCCAGTGAGAGTAACACATGCAGGGATGTGTGCCTAGAACGACAGTAGACGTGTGCCTGAAAAATGCCATTCCAAGTTTCAATAGGTGTTTAATACAAATCACTAAAGATTAAAAGTGGAGTAGTAAAAGTAAGGAAATAACATCCTGACAATAATTTATCTACATGAAAGTAATTCCAAAAAAAAAATCAGCATTTATCTACAATGATGTAAGAGAATGGTATGGTCAAATCTGTAAGCCTTAAAATCCCCAAATCTGTAAGCCCTAAAATCCCCAAATCTATAAGCCCTAAAATCCCTAAAATCTGTAAGCCCTAAAATCTCCAAATCTGTAAGCCCTAAAATCTCCAAATCTATAAGCCCTAAAATCCACAAATCTGTAAGCCCTAAAATCCCCAAATCTATAAGCCCTGAAATCCCCAAATCGAAAGGGGAAGTGAGATAGACAGAGATGAAGGAAGAGAGATCGAGAGAGAGTACCTTTAATTTTATGGTAGCTGTTGTTGACAATGAGGGACGAGCAACCTCTTGTGATGGTAGCTGTTGTTGATGGAGATTGGGCGGCCATGCATTAGGACGAGATCCGCTGCTACCGCAGATGGGGAAGACTATGGACATCGTCGGTGGATGATGGGTTAGGGTTTGGAGTAGAAAGAGGAGGGCGAGAGAGAGATGAGAGGGGGACACGGATTAGCTACTGACAGGTTGAGAGAGGGGGACGCGGATTAACTACTAATAGGTTGAGAGAGAGAGAGAGAGAGAGAGAGAGAGAGAGAGAGAGAGAGAGAGAGAGAGAGAAGAGGAGGGCGAGAGAGAGGAGAGGGGGACGTGGATTAGTTATCGATGAGAGAGAGAGAGAGAGAGAGAGAGAGAGAGAGAGCGGATTGCGTACTGAGTTACTCAATACGATTTTATCATACTGAGTAAACTTAGTTGGGCCCACTATAAATTTATGTGGTTTATCCACACCGTCCATCCATTTTTAATGCTAATTTTAGGGGTTGATCCCAAAATTGAAGTAGATCCGAAGCTCAAGTGGACCATTACATAGGAAACTGTGTGAAATAGTGATTTCCATTGTTGAAACCTTCCTAGGGTCTAAAGTAATTTTTACTTGTCATCTAACCTGTTAATATGATCACAAAGACATGGATGAAGAGAAAGCACAAACATCAGCTTGATCCAAAACTTCTTCGGCCTCCAAAAAATTTTCAATGGTAGATGTTCAATCAAACTATTTCCTGTGCTGTGGTCCACTTGAGATTTTAATTTTCTTCATTTTTGGGATCATGCCCTAAAATTATCCATTAACATAGATTGACAGAGTGGATAGAATAAATAAATAACAGGTTCTCACGAGGTCAATGAGTTGGGTCACAATTTTGACCAGAATATTTGGCCCATTTTACATGTCTGGTCCATTCACTCTATTTTACCAATCATTACCCTCAAATTGACTAGTTCTCACCCCGATCATGCTACATATGAGAGAGATATTGGGCAAACAAGATTGATCAACAATTTGAGTGAATTTTGATTTAAACATTTGAAGTTATTTACTTTTCAATCTACACTGATCAGATTGTCTAAAAACAGTTAAAGGTTGTTCATAATATCAAAAATATATGAATGAATAGAAAACACAAACATCAACTTGATCCGAAACTTCTATGGCCTCCAAGAAATTTTAAATGGTAGAGGTTCAATCACACTATTTCCTATGGTGTGGTCCACTTGAGCTTTGGATATGCTTCCTTTTGTTCTTTAGACCTCAAATTATCTGTTAACATGGATGAATGAAGTGGATAAAATAAATAAATAACAGTGGACCCCACAGAGTTTACACTGGTAAAAGCAACTTGTAACTCACCTAAATGTAGCAGAGAAGGGTTTCCTTAAAACATTCATAATCATATATTGGGCCTGCCTGAATATGATTCACATATCCAACCCACTCATTATGTGTGTCCCACTTGGATGAGGGATATCAGACCAAGTTTCAACCGCATCCATGTCTGTATTAACTTATACACAGATTGGATCTCAAATAAACATTGCGGTGGGCCCTAAGAAGGTTCCAATAGTGGGTGTCACTATCCCACTCTTTTCTATGGTGGGTCCACTTGAACTTTGGATCTACCCCGTCAATCAGATGCACCATTCCATGGTGGGGCACGAGCTTAAAAATAAAGTCAATCCATGACTTGGGTGGGCCACACCACATACTATAGTTGGGAGGGTTTCCCTCCCATTAAAACATTCATAATCATTATTGGGCCTACCTAGATGTGGTTCATAGATCCAACCCATACATTATGTGTGTCCCACTTGGATGAGGAGTCAGACCAAGTTTCATACACATCTAAAACTCATGTGGGCCCCACCAAATGCTTTTATATGTTTTAGGGATGTCTTCACATAGTTTTAGATGCTATGGCCCACCTGAGTTTCGTATATGACTGATTTTTGTACTTAAAGGGGACACATCAAATGCATGGTGTTGATGTTCTACACACATCATGGTGGGGCGCACACAGATTAACCTCATGGGAAGTTCCCATTAGGTGACCTATAATACCATTTTACTATTTTAGGTAACTCCTTCATGGGTGTTACTCTAACCGTGTAGGGCCCACCTTGATATATTTTATGTATATCGACACCGTCCATATATTTTTCCATCATATTTTAGGATGTGATTTCAAATCATAAGAACTAAATAATCTTAGGTGGGCCATACCAATCAAAACAATATGATGAATAACCATTAAAAACCTTTTGAAGGCCACAAAAATTTTAGATCAATTTGATCTTTGTAGTTTACCTTCATCTAGATCTTCTTAACATTATTAACAAGTTGGATTGCAAATAAACATTACTAAAACCTTACGATGGGCTCTTTATAATTTTTAATGGCGAGGTACTATATTCTTATTCTTTCCAGTGGTGTGGTTCACTTAAGATTTAAATCTACATAATTTTTTATACCTGGCCCAAAAATGGGTTGGAGAAACGTATGGGTGGCAAGGATATACAACACATCATCAAAATCCCACTTTTGTTATCTAACTTTTCAATTTTTCTTGTCAAAATACAAAATCTAGTTTTCTTTTTTAAAAAAAATATTTTTTTTTTACAATTTGTTAATTTTTTCACAATTTTATTTAATTTTTTAAATTTTCTTTTTCAAAATATCATTTTTTTAATCGAAATCTCACTTTTGTTATCTAACTTTTCAATTTTTCTTGTCAAAATACAAAATTTAGTTTTCTTTTTTAATATATATATATATATATATATATATATATATATATATATATATATATATATATATTACAATTTGTTAATTTTTTTACAATTTTGTTTAATTTTTAAAAATTTCTTTTTCAAAATATCATTTTTTTGAATCTCACTTTTGTTATATAACTTTTCAAATTTTCTTGTCAAAATACAAAATCTAGTTTTTTTTTTTTAAATATATATATTTTTACAATTTGTCAATTTTTTCACAGTTTTGTTTAATTTTTTAAATTTTCTTTTTCAAAATATCATTTTTTTATCGCAATCTTTTTTTTTTTCGAAATTATCAACTGTTTTTTTTTTTTCAAAATTTAAAATTTTCTTAAACATTGTTAATTATTTTTCTAAGCTTCTCAACTATTTTTTTTTTCAAATTCATAATTTTTTTGAGCTTCTTAAGTTTTGACCTGAGCATTAGAGACGGTCTTTGACAGTCTCATATTATAGGTAAAAGACGGCCAATGATTATCTCAGATGACCGCATATAAGATGGTCAAAGACTGTCTCTAATGCGGATGGTGCTTGACTGTCTCAGCTGACCGCATATAAGACGGTCGAAGACCGTTTTAAATGATTTATGAACATTCAACATTTTAAGACAATATTAGGGATGGTCAAGAGCCGTCTAAAATTTTAGAGACGGTTTACGGCTGTCTCTAAACCGTCTTTAAACCAAAGAATTTTAGAGTTGATCCACAACCGTCTCAAAATCCATCTTTTTTTTTTTTCATTTTTCACGTAGTAACATGAGAACAATGTGTCACGTCCCAAACTTAGAAACCGAGCTCACAAAATTCCCGATCGCCGAAGCTGGTGCTGACAGCCTCCGTAGTACCCCATTCTCGGCTCCCAGTGTCCATACGCCAAATTCCGATCCTGGGATCCTACAAGGAGGATTTTCCAATGTACATTTAACTCATAATAAGCATAACCATAAGTTTACCCAAATCACAAAGACAACATCATCACATATCCACTAATATAAACCGTTGAATACAGTGCTGAAAGGGAAATACATATGTCAAAATCAATGCTCCAGAAGTCCACTGCACGCTCCAAGCTCAATGCTGCTGTGACCTAACGCCACTTGCACACATCTATCATGCATAAGCTTATAGAAAGCTTAGAGGGTGGTATAAGTGTTTGCACAAGGTAAGTGCCAAGTATGTAATACAATGCCATAAATCATACAATATCGAAATAAGCGAAAATACTGATAAGATCATGAATCATATGATATCAGAGTAAGCAGAAATATACTGGTAAGTCCACGAGTGTCATCAGCCGTACCAAGGTTATGCGATGTAAGACATGAATGCTAACGGCCATATCAATGCAGAAATATGGCAACCCAAAATGCTAAATGCTATGGATGCAATTTAATATGTGGTGCAAATGAAATGACCAAGTTGGAGTGAAGTCGAGATGATAGTATGTAGTATCGTAGGCTATGAGGTCTATCATAAGGGACTTCTATCCAAACCAGTCCCATACCTAAATTTGGATAGCCAGACTCAATGTAATAGATTCCTGATCTTAGGTTAGTCGCGCGTCCCAACCGAAATCGTTGCAATTACAAAGGTACACAACAATTAGTTGTGCGCCATCAGCTTAAGTGGATAGTGAATGAATGAATGAATGAGTATGCAAATTTTACTCAATAAGTCTACATATTAGTATGGTTCCTCTCTAAGAAATCACCGGGGTCTATTATACTCCAAACCAGATTGCCGCCCCATCATGCGCAACAAGGTGAGTGGAAGAGACCTCACTATCTGCCTGCCAATATCGGGCCTAGCTCGTCGATAGCAGACCTCGAGCTGGTCAAACTCAGCCTAGCTTTGTCCCCTCCTCTCGGGCAGGTAAGGCTGCACCTCCTTCCAACTGACCACGACATAGTGGGAGACGTGGCCTAACGGTATACGACCCTCATATGCTCATGCATCCACTTGGTCTAGATGTTGGAGCAACCTTTAGAACCAAGAGGGTTTATGAAATTTCACCCAGGAATATCCATATCACCGCATGTAGAACAGATTTTCAGTGTCCCATCTAACCATCCACGATATACCTGTGGAGGTTATGACCCAGATGTCACTAGGGCATACAGTGGTCATGTCATACAAATGCGACATGCATGAGTCACACAACCCAATCATACATTAATCCTGCGATACCGTGAGCTCATGTGGGGCAACTCCGCCTATCAGGGAGTCCCATGAATAACCTGTCCTAAGGCATATGCAATGCCCAACCATATCTCAAGTAAACATGCAGATGATGTGTATGGACATGTATTATGATGCTAAGCTGTCACATATTCATAATCAGTATTAATAACCGGCATCGACAATCGGCCTAGACAATGTGGACATTTAACCAACATTGCCCTTAATGAATGGCCCACATAGAGCCTAACATATAGTGGACCCATGGCCTCACATAAGGGCCTAATATATAACACAGTGGGCCTCACTCAAGAGCTTAATACACATCATGATGGGCCTTTCACTTGAGCCTAATATACATCACAACGGGCTCCATCGCTTGGCCCTTTAATGCACCACAATGGGCCTCATCAGATAGGCCTCATATACATCACATTGGGCCTTAAACATGGGCTAAATACACATCATAATGGGCCGTATATACATCATATTAGGCCTCGACAATCGGCCTCAATATTCGGCCTCGACAAATCGGAATCGGTCTCGACAATCGGAATCGGCCTCGATAATCAGAATTGGCCTCGACAAATCAGAATCAGCCTCGATAATTGGAATCGACCTTGATAATCGGCCTATACAATCGGCCTCAACAATTAAAATTGACCTCGACAATCAGAATCGGCCTTGACAATCGGCCTCGACAATTGGAATTGGCCTCGATAATCGGAATCGGCCTCGACAATAAGAATCGGCCTCGATAATCGGAATCGGCCTCGAGAAATCAGAATCGGCCTCGACAATTAGCCTTGACAATCAGAATCAGCCTCGTCAATCAGAATCAGCCTCGACAAACCAGAATTGGCCTTGACAATTGGCCTTGACAATCAGAATTAGCCTCAATAATTGGCTTATACAATCGGCCTCAACAATCAGAATCGACCTCAATAATCGGCCTCAACAATCGAAATCAGCCTCAACAATCGGCCTCAACAATCGAAATCAGCCTCGATAATCAGAATCGGCTTCGACAAATCAGAATCGGCCTTGATAATCAGAATCAGCCTCGACAATCAGAATCGGCCTCAATAATTGTCCTATACAATCGGCTTCAACAATCTGAATCGGCCTCGACAATCAAAATCGACCTTGACAGTCGGAATCGACCTTGATAATCGGAATCGCCCTCGAAATTGGCCTCAATAAATCTGAATCAGTCTCGACAATCAGAATCGGCCTTGATAATTGGAATTGGCCTCGATAAATTAGAATCGGCCTATACAATTGGAATCGGCCTCGATAATTGGAATCGGCAGGAATGGGCCTAATAAGGCCTAAGGGAAGGTCACAATGTGGACATCCAACCATCATTGCCCATCAATGTGGACATTTAACCAACATTGCCCCCAAGGAGTTGCCCTCATAGGGCCAAACATATAGTGGGCCCATGGCCTCACACAATGGCCTAATATTTATCATCATAGGCCTCACTCATGGGCCATATATACATCATATCGAGCCTTATGAACGGGCCACACCAATGGGCCTCAAATACATCAAGTGGGCTATATCAATGAGCCTCAAATACATGAAGTGGGCCGTATCAATGGGCCTCAAATACATTAAGTGGGTTGCATCATATGAGCCACATATACATCACAATGGGCTGCTCACACGAGCCTAATATACATTGCAATGGGTCTCAACCTAAGGGCCCTAAATACATCTCAATGGGCCTCAACCCATGGGCCCCAAATACATCTCGATGGGCCGTAATACACATCACAATGGGCCGCATAAGTGGGCAGTATAGATAAAATACATAGAACATGGTGGGCCCTGCAATTACACAACAGGTGGGCCCACCATCCATGGCCGGATGATGCAGATTATGCAACACATACATCATCATGGGGCCCACGTCTTTCATGGATGTTCAGGATATAAGGCACATACATCACCTATGTCCCACATGGATAGCAGGGATGAAACATATACATTAAAGGTGGGCCACACCCGTTTAGGCAAATGGACGGCGTGGCTTAAACTACATCGAGGTGGGCTGCACGTCTAACGAACTGGACAGCGTGGCTTAAACATACATCATGGGCAGGCTGCACATAGCACTGTCCAACAATAGATGGTGCGGATATGAAATACATACATCAAAGTGGGGCATCACAGTACCGCCCAAATTGTCCATCACCGTCCAGCACATTGGACGGTGTGGATGAAACAAATACATCATGGTGTGGCCCACAGAACCTGCTAACGTCCTGCAACAACTATATAGCTAGGTGAGGTACCAGCCAACTTGCTTCCCAGGTGGGTCCACACGTGGGGCCCACCATAACGTTTACTTTCCATCCAATCTGATCATAAGGTCACAAAGACCTGAATAAGAGGAAATTTTTTTTCATATAGATCCAAAACTTCTGTGACCCAAAAGGGGTTTCAATGGTAGATGTTCAATCTCCTGCTGCTTTTGCAGTGCGGTCTACTTGATAGTTAGATGGTGTGGATAAAACCCACACAGTACGTGGCGTCCATGCGGATGGACGGTGTTGATCAAACCCACACTACTTGCTGTCGTCAAAACCACAGCGAGGTGGGGTCCCTAGCGAATAGATAGACGGTTTTGATAAAACACTTACATCACGGTGGATCCCACACTACAAGAAAGATGGTTTTTAGCGATGAAACTTTTAACGACGAAACTTCTTTTCGTCGCTAAAAGTGACTTTTAGCGACGAAAAGAAATTTCGTCGCTAAAAGTTCACTTTTACCAACGAAATTGTAAATTTGTAGCTAAAAGTCACCTTTACCAATGAAAATTTTTTTCGCTAAAGGTTGTTTTTAGTCTTTCAAACAAATTCAAAAAGTTACTTTTAGCTATGAAAATTCGTAGCTAAAAAACGTGGATGGGACTTTAAGCGACGAAAATTTTCGTCGCTAAAGGCCGTACACAATTTTTTTTTTTAAATCGAAAGGTTTACTTTTAGCTATGAAAATTTTCATAGCTAAAAAATGTGGATGAGACTTTTAGCAATGAAAATTTTCGTCGCTAAAGGCCGTAAACAAATTTTCAAAAAAACGAAAGGTTTACTTTTAGCTACAAAAATTTTTGTTGCTAAAAAATGTGGATGGGACTTTTAGCGACAAAAAGTTTCCTTGCTGGACGGTGAGGATGCTACACGTGTCCACATGTGGGGCCATGCTGGCAGCATGGATAAAAGACATATCACGGTGGGTCCCGCATGTGGGGCCTATAGAACTTGCTGACGTCAATGCATCAGCCATATGGCTGGTGTAAGCGTACACCAGCCAATCCATTCCATCCACATTCTAGATTAGACGGCATGGATAGCCACATATCAAGGAAGGCTCCACTGTCCATAACTGGACAGTGAATAGATGGATGAGATGCATACTTCTGGTGGGTCGACACATGTGGGACCCACCAACTATAATATTTAATATGAATATTACACACACACACATAGAGACTATAAGCTCTTTGGATGTCCATTGACGGATGGCCTGGATATGTCATAGACCTCACGTGGGCTCCACAAACCTTACTGATGTCATACATCAGCTATATGCTGGTGGGTCACACCGAGATGGACGGTTTGGATGTGAAATACATATATCACGGTGGGCTCCAACAAGATGGACTGACAACGTGGATGGAATCCACGCATTAGGTGGGTCAGCACTGTCCAAATGGATGGACGACGCTGATGAAACCCATACATTGTAGTGGGGTCCACACGTCCCATGTCCTGATAACCGACGGACGGTGTGGCTAAATAATGCATACATCAATGTAGGCCCCACCTCCACACGTGCAACACTTATGGGGTGGGTCCCACATCCTAAAATGGATGGACGGTATGAATACGACACTTGTATCATGGTGGAGTCCACAACACATGGAAGAGAGAGGGAGAGATAGAGAGAAAAAAAGAGAGAGATCGGTGAGAAGGGGAGGGACCCTGCCACTATGGGCCTTCCCTATACAATGCATACATCAAGATGAGTCCCACCATATGTGGGCCCTCAAATCATCAAAATCAACAAATAAAATCACCCACCTATTGACCTCCTTCCTAGGCTCTTTGGACTCCTAGGCTCCTTGGCTTCGATCTTGATGGAGGATGATGAAGATTGGATGGCTAAGATGTGAGATTGGGGTAGGAGAGTGGGCCACACCATATCTCTCCTTTTCTCATTGGATGCCATGGACGTTGTCTCTCTCATGGTGAGGTTGCTTGGGAGGATGGGTAGAGAAATGAGAGAGAAAGGGTTGTAAGGAGAGAGAGGGATGGGTGATGGAGTGATGGGCGATGTGTACTTGACATGAAGGGATGGGTTGCTTTAACTTTGGGGTTTCTTAGGTAAGGGAGTGATAGGATTTGTACTTGACTAATAATGTGTACTTGATTGATTGATTTCACATTTTCTCTTGGGTTTTGCAATGCGCGGCGTTTTCCTTAAATTGAATGCGGGCCCACATCTCCTGGCCTGGGTATCGCCTCAGCACGCAAGACACGACGTTGGAATCGTGGCGATGACGCGGTCGTAAGGGTACAAGTTTTGAGTCGAGCTGACTCTGATATACGAGACACGACTCAGGATTATGTGCAAACATCGATAATAGATCACGAGTCACCGAAATTCGATCGGGAGGACCGCAGAAGCTTAAAGAACTGTACGGACTAGGATACAGGTCTTACACAATGCAAGATGATGGAATAAATCTCTCCTCTCTCTTAGAATTTCTCTTTTTTCTTTTCATGCTTATATGTCCAACTGGGAGAGGACATCCAGGGCTAGCTCATCATCTTCTTTGAGAAATGATCGTATAAATAAGAAGGGGTTATGATTTCAAGGTGCACCCAGTATGGTGCTTTGCCACTATATAGACTTCAATGTAACCTACTATGAAGGAAGCTCATCAATCCACCTCATACATACATATACTTATGATCTAATCCCTCCACTGCCTTGGCGTATCCACTAATGATTATATCCCATGCCAATTAGATGTGAACCATCAGATTGAGGCTATCAAGTTATCATTAAGTTTGATTAAAGCAGTTTTAATAGTTAAAATAAAAATTTCAATAGTTAAAAATCGTTAAAAATTTGATAAAAATATATAGAGTGCTGGGCCCAATAGAAAAATAACTTGACAAGTCCTGATCTAGGATATCAACATATTCCTTGGTAAACTAGTGGATCCCTTGTTAGCCCCTACAAGAATCAACAACTCTTGATGGAAGCACCTAGTTACGTTAACTTTCTTGGCCCCTACATGGACCTCATAGGTAGAGACAAAGCCGACCGATCAAGATTGTGACCCTTACACTTGTTCGGGTTTAAGGATCAAACCACTTTTCATGTATCATCAAGTCCTAATCTCACGATCACAATCCATGCTAATGGGACCCTGGACTGTTGACTTGATATCGAACTATCAATGTGAGTGACCAAATGCCCGAACCTGAATCCTATGTACATGGTTGACTCACACTTGTGTGCAGGATAAGGCCAAGGCATAAACCGACACCAAGTCACCTCTCAATAGTGGAGACTTTCCATCCTGATCCAAGCATGTCCCCTCACACAAATAGCCATACATCTCATGAATTGATGTCCATAGGTGTATCCTAGGCACTTGTAACAGTCATGGTCTAACACGGTACTAAGATCCATGGACCACGACTCTTCCAGGTCAATTACCATTATGTTCAATCTTAAGTTCCTAAGGACTATACAAGGAATCACTCAACAAACCCAATGCATGAGAACAACACTAAATCTGTTCAAGGCATATCACATGTACAATCTAAGAACCACAGTCACCACGATCAACTATCGAGATCCGCCTAATCACATCCACATAGCTAGTGGATAAGGGCACAGATAGTTTTCAAGGGCACTAACTCTAATAGTGTTCTCTTGGACTTCTTTTAGGGTGAAATGAAGGGAAAGAAGAAGAAACACTTGATGAAATAGGTGAATATTTGTCTCCCACTCTCGAAAGGAGGTCTTGGGATAAAAGAGTAAAAGATGTGATGCATAATTTTCACATCAAGATGTATTGGAATTTATTGTTGGGGGAATCTCTTTGGGCTAAGTTGTTTGGACAAGTATCTATCTAAGTTTATTAGAACACATGTGGTGTCACAGTGTGGAATCTCTAAATCCTGGAGAGATATAGCCCAAAAGCTCTCGATTTTCATTCAAAACTCAAAATAGATGGTTGGTCGAAGGGAAATGAACTTTTGGTTGAGGAATTGAATGGGTATTGAATTTGTTGGAGGGTTTAGACAACATCAGAATTTCAGATCATCTCAAGGATGTCAAAGTTATAGACTTTTGGTCTCATGATGGGGTATGGGATTTCTCAATTTTGAACGTTGTTGTGCCAAATAACATCCTTCCCCGTATTCAGGAGGAAAACATCAAAGTGATGGACAGGGATGATTGTTTTATCTAGGCTCGTGATTCCTTGGGAAAATTCTCTTTAAAATATGCTTGGGAGCTTATATAGTTTAGGTGGCTTTAGAAATTATGGACACGTTGGGCATGTAATATATATATTCTCTTAAAATTGGCAATTTTCTTATGAAAGATCATGCACAAGGTAGTGTTTGTTGATAGGGTGGTTCAACAGTTAGGCATCAACATGGCCTGTACTATCCAAGATACCTGCTGTATATTTCCCTTGAGAAAGAAAAATACTATCAAACAAAGGCACAACCTCGATGATCAAGAACTAATATTAGTTGCCTAAATCTTTCAGGGTAAATTCCTTCTCTCTAAGATGAGTAACACCATTACTTTTAATAATACTAATGTTATCCACATGAATGAAGAAAATTATGATATTAGTTCCATGATAAAATACAAATGTAGAAGAATCAACCCTACTATAATAAAATTTAAGATACAACAATAAACACTGCCAAAATTATGAATTTAGGATAGACTAGATCAGTCGCAAAACCAAATTAATGATGGATTTTTCCGTCGCTGTTTGATGAGTCACACAAATTAAACAATGGATTTAGTCCATCACAAAAATTAAAATTCCGTCAATGATTTATGGAAAACCCATCCGAATGTCATTATAAAATTTTGTGACAGATATGGTCCATCATTAATCTTAGAAGAAGCGACAGGCCTCAAATTCGCCATTGATTTTCGACTTGTTCAGAAATTAGCAACGGATTTGGTCCGCTAAAATTTTTGTAAAAAAAAAAAATCAGCATTAGATTTGTTTTTTTTTTTTTCTTGAATCTATTACAGCTGATAGTCATCAAAAATAAAAATTAAAATTCACATGGTTAATAAGAATCCCTTTCACAAAATTCATAAGATTAGACTAAATATGAAACTGGACTAAATATCATTTTGGCCGTGTTTCGATGCTCAATTAGCCTAAATAGCAAATTGAACTAAATATATAGTAAATAGATAACATTGGGTGAACTATTGCTAAAATAAGGTAATATAAAGAATATCATCAAGTAATGTAAAGAATATCATCTGCCCTGATGTAAGACCCGTATCCTAGCCTATACTGTTCTGTAGGCTTCCGCGGTCCTCCTAGTTGAATTTTGGCGACCTGCGACGTATAGACAGTAGTTGCACGCGATCCTGAGTTGTATCCCATATTTCAAAGTTGGCTCGACCCGAGACTTGTACCCCAGTGACCGCGCTATCGGCGTGGTTTCGACGCCATGTATTATGCGTCGAGGCGATACCCAGGCTAGGAGATGTGGGATTGTGTTCAGTTCGAGAAAAATGCCGTGTGTTGCAAAAACTGAGGGAATCTCTACGACACATCACATCAATCCCATCAATGAAGTAAACATCACTCCCATCACTCACACTCATCCCCAAGTACAACTACCCATCCACAAAGTCAACTCTCCCCATCACCCATCACTCACCATCACTCTCTCTCCTTACATCACACCTCTCTCTCATCTCTCTCTCATTTTCCCAAGCAACCCAACATCCATGGGAGAGAAGCTTTGTGCGTGGCCCACCTCCCTACCTCCCATCTCCACCATCTTAGCCGTCCAATCCTCATCTTCCTCTATTAAAGTTGGAGCTTTGGAGCTAAGGAGTCCAAGGAATCTAAAAGAAGCGAGAATGGTGGGTGTTTGTATCTCTAGATAATGATTTTGATTTAGGGCCCACTTATGATGGTACCCGCTTGATGCATGTATTAAAATGCAAGAGGGGCCCATAGTGGCGGGGCCCCTCCCACAACTATTTTTTTTTCTCTCTCTCTCTATTTTTTTGATGTGTGTGTGGCCCACCTGATGAGCACAACACATTCACACCGTCCAGGCCATGAGGCCACGTGATGTATGTGTTTTACCCACGTTGGTCATTAGCCATGTGGCCCGCCTTGATGGCATGTGGTGTCCACACGTGTGGACCCACCAAATCTGCACTGTCCATCTATTAGGCTGCTGAGCAGCAGCCCAACAACATTTAGCTGCTGCAAATGATGTCGGTAAGCTCTCTTTGTGGTTTGACTGATGCATGTATCTTATATACATCCATCTATGTTATGTGGACCCCACCACCAAGGCATGTATTTCACGTGTGGGGTGGCCATGTGTACATGGACCCCACCTGAAGCATGCGTCCATCCATGTTGCCACCATCCACACGTGGGACGGTGGAGCCCACATGATGTATGAGTTTTATGTTACACCATCCACCCTCCGTCCCTGGACGGTGGGAACGCACCGTGATGTAAGCATGTGTTCACACTGTCCATCTGCTTCACTGGATGTGGGGCCCCACTTTGATGTATGTTATATCTCTACCGTCCATCCAATTTCCAAGCTCATTTAGGCGTTGAGTCAAAAAATAAAACCAAATTGAGTCTTTGGCAGGCCATATTGTAGAAAAAAGTAGTTTTGGAGATTTAAACTGTTACGGCTTGCTGTGATGTTTCTATACACCAAAATACATCGAATATTGGGCTCATTATATCTGTCACGAGCCCGGGAACCCAGTAGATAGAGTAGATCGTAAAGATGTGGGCCCCACCTATGAAAAACCATGGAAAAAAAGTGTCAGACGCTGTTGCTGGTAGCGTCCAGCTACTTTGAATGACTGGGTTCGTGGGACCCAATAGTAGGCCTCACCATGATGTATGTCAACATCTACACCGTGCATTTGATGGGTTCCCTTTAGAAATTGGGATACGCCAAAAATCAGCCGTTCACGGCCCTCAGGTGGTCCACACCATCAAACAACAGGGATTAAATTTTACCATTGAAACCCTTTTTGGGTCACAGAAGTTTTGGATCTATATGAAATTTATTTTTCCCCTTTATTTAGGTCTTTGTGACCTTATAAGCAGATTGGATGGAAAATAAATGTTATGCTGTCCCATTGTGGGACCCACCGTGTTGACGTCCAACAACATTGCTGCCTAGACTGTTCTGGGTCAGACCTTGGTGAAGGGAAATTACAAATATCAACCTGTTTCAAAATGGGTGGGCCACACTAACGTGGACCCCACCTTGATGTATGTGTCCTATACCCCCAGCCGTCCTTCTGAACATCGTCCAGATCCAGGGATTATTGTGGGCCGCACCACAGCAATAGTAGCGATGTTCCTGGTGCTGTTGAACCTAGGCCCACTATACTTTTATTGGCCACCCAAACTAGTTGCTGTGAGGCCCACCACAAACTTCTTTGATGTGTATGAGTCATGACTAGGTGGGGTCCATCTAATATGCAGTGTTTCATGTAGACCGTCCATCTGCAAACTGTTCAGATCCAGCGTCCTTGTGGGCTGCACCATAGCAGCGGCATGGGTGTTGTTTGTATTTTTGAAGCTCCCAGGCCCACTATAATTTTATATGCTACCCAATTTAAGGGCTATGGGACCCACCTTGATGTATTGTATCCACACCATCCATCCAGACTTTCCAGGCCATGGGCCTGGGAATGAGGCAGATTCAAATCTCAGGTGGAGTACAGCGTGCTGTCCAGCGTGTTCTCTAATGATATGGGGTCCACTGCAGGGTCCCATCGTGACGTGTGTTGAAACCCACACCTTCCATCCAATCCCATATCATCGTAGACTGTGGGCCTGTAAGTGAGGCAGATCCAAGTCTTAGTTGATCCACACCGTAAAAAATAGTTGGGACTGATGTCTACCATTTAACATTTTTTTTGGGCCCACTACAATGTTTGTTTGAAGCCCATCTAGGGGCTATGAGGCCCACAAATGAGGCCTATCTTATCCCTGTGTTTCACCCTAGTTGTCCGTCTATTTGGATGACCAAATTGGGCCAGCGGTAGGTGGGCTGACCATCTAAAGGTGGCCCACCTTACTGTATTTGTTGCATATTCATGTTGTATATTTGTGTGGGGCCCATTGGTGATGTGTGGGTCCCCACGCCTTTCTCCAGATTTTGGGGTCCACTCTATAAGGCAGGCCTAGACCAAATGAATCAAATCCAAATTTTAGGTGGACACCCACCAGGGGAAACAGTTGGGCTGGGCATCCCACCTTGGGGCTGCCTGATGAGGCCCACCTTGTTGTATATGCTATATAGATGCTGCCCATCCCTTTTTTTAGACCATGGGCTGCCCCATGAGGGCCCAATATGATATATGTGATTAAATCTTTGCTGTCCATCCAACTTGCCTAGTCATTTGGCTGATTTATAAGGCCCACATTGGTGGATGTTGGATATACGTTGGCTATTTAATTGGGGCATATGGGTTGCCGATGAGGCCCAATACAATGTATGAATGGGATGTTTTCTTTGGCCATGATGTTTTGGGCCATGGGCTGCCCCTCATATAGCCCATCTTGATGTATTTAGGCATTGGGCCATTGTTTAAGGCCCAACATGATGTGTGGAATATTGTAAATACTGCCTAAATTATGTTCTAACCATTGTGAGGGCCATGGGCTGATTCATGAAGCCCTTATGTGAGGCCCAAGCGATGCGGCCCACTTGATGTGTATATGGCCCTTATGTGAGGCCATGAGCTCATTATATATTTTGGCTCTATATGTAGGCCACTCCTTGGGAGCAATGTTAGTTAGATGTCCATATTAATGGGCAATGATGGTTGGATGTCCACATTGTGACCTTCCCTCAGGCCTTGTTAGGCCCATTCTCATAATTCTCTTGTGGGTTAACCCAGATAAGTGGGCCCCATTTACCCTAGATGGATGGTTTCGTGCTATCAGATTTAATATAATCATGGCCGATGACCAATCTTTATATTATGGTTGATCAGCTGTTCATCTATGGATCCCTTTTTATTTATATACTAATTATCGGTGCCGATTATCAATGCTAATTATCAGTGTCGATTATCGATGCTAATTGTTGGTGTCGATTATCGATGTTGATCATCAATTCCGATTGTCGAGGCCGATTCTAATTATCGAGGACGATTCTGATTATCGAGGCCAATTGTCGAGGCTGATTTCGATTACTGAGGCCAATTATTGAGGCCCATTATTGAGGCCCATTGTGATGTATATGTGGCTCGTGTTTGAGGCCCAATGTGATGTATATGTGGCTTGTGTTTGAGGCCCATTGGGATGTATATTCAGCCCGTGTTTAAGGCTCAATGTGATGTATATAAGGTCTATGTGATGAAGCCCATTGTGATGCATTGAGGGCTAGGTGATGGAGCCCATTGTAATGTATGTTAGGCCCACATGAAAGGCCCATCATGATGTGTATTAAGCTCTTGAGTGAGGCCCATGGTGTTATATATTTGGCTCTTGTGTGAGGCCATGGGCCCACTATATGTTAGGCTCTATGTGGGCCATTCCTTGGGGGCAATGTTGGTTAAATGTCCACATTGTCGAGGTCGATTGTTGATGCCGGTTATTGATACCGGTTATGAGTATGTGACAGCATGGCATCATGATACATGCCCATATGCATCATTTGTATGTTTGTTATGAGATGTGGTTGACCATCGCATATGTCATTGGGCAAGTTGTCATGAGACTCCTTGACAGGCGGAGATTGTCTCCCATGAGCACACGGTATGCGCAGGAATGATGCATGACTGGATTGTATGACTCATGCATCTTGCATTGTATGCCCTAGTGACATCAGGGTCGTAGCCTCCACAGGCATATCATGGATGACCAGATGGGATACCGAAAATCTGTTTTAGCATACGGGAGCCATAGATGTCCCTTGGTGAAAATCCCTAAACCTCCGTGGTTAGGAGACGCCCCAATGTTGAGACTGAGTGGATATATATGAGTGAATGAGGGCTGAATACTAGGAGGCCACGTCTCTCACTCTGTCGTGGTCAGTTGGGAGGGGGTGTGGCCTTACCCGCTCTGGGGTAGAGGGCATTGTAGGTTGAGTTTGACCATCTCGTGAATGAGTCCGCTATCGATGTGCTGGTAGAGATTAGCTGACTATTGGCCAGGTGGATGGCGAGGTCTCTTCCACTTGCATGGTCACGAGTCAGTGGGCGGCAATTTGCATGTAGAGTGTACTAGACCCCCGGTGATGATCCCAGAGAGAAACCGTACTGATATGTGAACTTATCAAGTAGGAGTTACATATTCATTCATTCACTATCTACTCGAGTTGGTGGTGCGTAACTAATTATTGTGTACCTTCGTAATGGCAAGGATTTCGATTGAGTGCGCGACTAACTTGAGATCAGGAGTTTACCACATTGAGTCTGTCTATCAAATTTAGGTATGAGACTGGTTTGGATAGAAGTCTCTTGTGATGGACCCCATAGCTTGTGATACTACGTACTATCATCCTGACTTCACACTCCAGCATGGTCATTCCATTCGCATCGCATATTGTATTACACTCGTGGCATATGACATTTTGGGTTACTATATTTCTACATTTATATGGCCTAGATACGGATGACGGTATTCGTGAACTTGTCAGGAATTGTATATTACATTACATCTTCGGCATTTGATATTTATCTCTTTATGACTTCTCATTTGTATAGCTGATCTATATTGCATATTCTGATATTGATTGACTCATGGACTTGTCAGTATTTTCGCTTACTCTGATATCGTATGATTCATGATCTTACCACTATTTTCGATATTGTATAATTATGACATTGCATTGAATACTTGACACTTACCTTGTCCGCACACTTACACCACCCTCTAAGCTTTCTATAAGCTTATGTACGATAGATGCGTGCATGTGATGTTAGGTTGCAGTAGCGTGGAGCTTGGAGTGTGTAGTTGTCTTCCAGAGCTTGATCCTATTTTGACATATGTGTTTCCCTTTTAGCATTGTATTCAAAGTTTATATTAGTAGATATGTGATGATGATGTTGCCTTTGTGATTTGGGTAAACTTGTGGTTATGCTTCTTACGAGATAAATGTATGTTGGAAAATCATCCTTGTAGGATCCCAGGATCAGAACCTGGCATATGGGCGCTGGGAGTCGAGAATGGGGCGCTACGGAGGCTGTTGGCACCGAATTCGGTGATCGAAATTCCTGTGAATCCAATTTTCAGGTTTGGGGCGTGACACTTGAAAACTAAACAAATGATCATCATAACACAATCGAAATAAATCCGGTAGATACTTTCTTAATATTTCTACAAACATCAAAATGAAACATAACACAATTGAAATAAAATAGAAATGGTAAAGATGATAGGCATATAAGTTGCTTCCAATGATGTTGCATCGTGAATGCTAGCATGTTTGTCCTCCTGAACATGAGAGACATTGCATTAGTTTTATATATACACATTTGATAAAGTGATAAATGCAATCTCAGGATTTGAGTTGTCTACTTGGCTTTTTACCATAAATTCCTTAAAGTTATCAATCATGAAGATGGTCTTCCAATGAGAACCTCCACAAAAAATTCCCTATTTCCTTAAAGCCCATCTCCATCCAATTGTTTTACAGCAACAACTTGCTCAAAGAAGCACACATTCTCATTAGTAAAATGCATATGTTTTCCAAAATCTACATTATATTTTGCATTGATGTTTAAGTTAAGTTTTCAAGGATCGTATTCGCTGACCGAACTTACAAATTTGGCAAGAACAAATTTGTACTTTCAATTATCCTACATAGAAGACAAATATATGCATCACTAGATACGAGTTCCGAAAGCCATCATCCTTGAATGCTAAAGAAAGATCAGCCAATAAATGTAATAAGAATAGTTCAAACACTCATAAATTCAACTCAACTCAATGTCTAGCAGGGTCGTATCCAAATTAACATGCGTAGGTAGATTGAACTCTTGATAAACAAGTTACACTCTGAAATTGCGGTTTATACCGCTGATACTGAGGAATGAATATGAGATAATGTCCTAGAGGGGGGTGAATAGGATTTTTCAAATATTTTTCCTATTTAAAAATCCTAATTGCCTAACTTAAACCATCATTCAGTTTAAAGCAAGTAAGGCAATATACCTCTAGAGGCTTTTAAGCCAATAGAGGGTCCAATCACAAAAGCTATTCAAGGTATACAAATAAAACAACCAGCCTAGTGATGTGAGCTTGTGTGTGGAATGTGCTTCCTATCAATCTTAAGCATTCATCTAATAATGCATAAACAATCAAATATTCAAACTTAAATAATCATGATAAATGTGCAAATGATCATTCCAAACACAAGCATGTATAGTGGTTCGGCTACATGCCTACTCCACTTCTGGCATCCACACACAATCCTAGAGTGTACCGAATTTCACTATTAATGCTTTTAAAATAAGTCCAGCAATAACCTTTACAGTCCTACACTAAGGACACCAATTTATGCTCTTCGTAAGAGCAAAGGTCCTACACTAAGAAGCTATGTTTAGGCCTACCGGACAAGGTCCTACACTAGGCACCTCCGTTTAGGCCCACCGGTCAAGGTCCCACACAAGGCACCTATGTTTAGGCCCATTGAGCAAGGTCCCACACAAGGCACCTACGTTTAGGCCCACCGGTCAAGGTCCCACACAAGGTACCTACATTTAGGCCCACTGGCCAAGGTCCCACACAAGGTACCTACGCGAGTTTGTTGATAACAAACTCTTAGCCCTACATGAGGATAGAGACTAAACTTTGGACTCTTAATAATGATACTTGTCGGATTGAGTCCTCTTTTGTAGCTTGTCTTTGGTTTCTTGATCTTTGCTCTTCCTTGCTTGAATCAGCTTCCCAGTGCTCTCCTAATCGCATAACTTAGATTTTCCTGTTGGCTTAGCTTCACGATCAAGAACCTTGCATAAGATTTACACATAAAGGTGACCATGGTAATGAGAGTTTGGTTGAATCTCCTATTTAGGATAATGAGTGGATTTCTTGAGAGATTCAACTGATGGATACACTAGAGTGTGGTTGAGAGTAAGGATATACCTATAGGTTTGGTGGGTAGGTTTCTTCTCCCCCTTTTTGTCGATTATTGACAAATGATTTACCAAGAAATAAACTAATAACATAGAGATGATAATCCAGAGGGTTAAAAAAAATAAATCATATAATGATATAAGCATAGAGGCCATCATCCAATGAAAGAAATCACCATAAGCAGTCAAACCATATGTTAGATAGAAAAGATAATCATAAAATGAGTATCTAACATGAGAAAAATAGATATTACCATAAATTCATCAAAATTACTACCCTAAGATTGTGTAGAATAAACCACCATTCAAAAACCAACAAGCCCTTAAGGGTATAAATATCCAAAAAGAAAATGTACTATGATTCAGCAATAACACAATGAAAATCATCTGGATGATCCACCCTCATATGGAGGGATATAAGAACGGTGAGTCAGAAGCAATTCAGTGATGTGCTCCTTGGTATGTTGAAGAGCGTCAAGACGCAGTTCAATCCTGGAGAGTTGATTTTCACACTGCCAAAGGCGAGCTTCTGTATTTGACTTCCCTTTAAGAAGTTGACGCAATGGATCATGTTGGCGAAGGAGACACCTAGTGCTGACAGACAATGGACTTGGTGCAGGCATTGGGGTGCGACAAGAGTCCCAGCCAGTGGCCATGGGAGTATCTTGAACTTCTTCGTTGCTCCTGAATTCTTGATTCTCCTTAAATGTAGTTACAAACACATTTAGTTGAATTAGAGTTTCCTTGGTAAAGCACACGACAGGATATACCGTATCATACGTAGATGGCAGACCAAGGAATTTTGAGAGTTTGCAGATAATACTTGGGAAGGGAAGGCTAGTATAATGAATTCCTTTGGCGATTGAGATTAATTATTTCAGGATAAGGGTTGGTAGGCATACTTCAATCCCCTGAAAGATGTCATACAGGATATTTAGAATAAATGGAGAGATCATATCTCCAGAAACTTTACATGGGTATGCATTTGTACTTAGAATGTTATGTAATACTTTGGTGGTTAAGTCCAAATGTGATGATGGGAGGAAGTTTCGTTTGTTCCGGGGGATTGTGGCACCATTACACAATGCTTGAGTTAACTCACCCCAAACTTCGAGATGATTGAGAGAACGATCAATTGGGGGAATTTATGTTTCTCTAAGTTGCAATAATTGACTTAACACCAAAGGAGTGATATCCTTGGTTTGATTTATGAAGTTGATGCTGATGGATGGAGGGTCATCATGAGTGTTATGACAAGAGTTAATGGGGTCATGCTGAACCTCTCCTCTAAAGTATAGTAGGTTATCCCAACTAATTGATCCTAAGCAAAGATCAATCCCATATGGTTCGATGAGAAGGGATCTAATCAATCTGTAAAAGATTGTTTTATTTAACATAGCCATTTCAGTAGGGTTGGAATAGGGAGAACGATAAATGTTTGTTCGTCTAGAGGAGTGTTCTCCTTTTGTAGGAGCCTTGCCCTTGTCTTTAACCATTATTGTGCTATAATCATATATTAGAATCATTAATGGAAGGATTAACAAATCTCAATAGTATGCACATGAAGTTCCATATTTTTCAGATATACTAGGAAAAAGTAGATGAAATATTTCAGTCAAAATGCATATGCAACTTCAGATAACCTCATCTCTAAAATAAGGTACTAACTATGAATTTATGAATATAACAAAGGGTTGGAGAGTTTTAGTTTCCTTGGAAAATCAGTTATCAAGGAAATGAATGCTTGATGCATTAATATACCAAAATAAGTTTCCAGTAAAAAAAATAAAAAAATACACACAATAAAAATAATCCTGGTACATAGTTAATCTTAAGAAGATCCATCAGTGGTATCTTCTTGGGGGCATGACATATGTGTTGCAATCTGTTCTATTGACTGTTGGAGTGAGTAGAGCTTTTCTTCCATTGTCTTCACCATCTCACCAAGTTTTGATTGCTCTAAAATTTACATGAAAGCATTCCTCTGAGGAGTAGAAACTGTAGGAGTTGAGGTTGGTGAATGGGTATCTAGGCCTTCTTTAACCATTTCATCTTCCTTCCCCGGAAGCTCTTCTTATGCTAATGTTCGATTATCAGTTTCATTCACAGAAGATAGATTCATCTTCCTAATACTATTCATATTGATTTCTGGGCCTGATATAGATTCACCTTCAGCTACCCTGAATCCACATTGATGGGCTAGTTCACACAGCAAATTACCGAAAGGTATTGCTGTGAAGTTAGACTCAAATCCTGAAACTATTTCATCGTATATTAAGGTAGGCAGGCATAATGGTTCCCCTTTACCAATGTGATATAGGGTCTCTACCATGAGTGGTGTAAGCATAGTATGATTTCCGTATCTAGGGTAGATGTTGGAGATGTAAATCAGATGGAGTATATGATAATCATGAGACATATTTGTGGCCCATAGTGCGTTCACATGACGCCAAGGCCCGTTCTTCCCATTGCACAAAATTTTTGTCCAAACAGCTCTTTTTGCTTCAGTGGGTAGGTTTAATTCAGTGGGTTGTTTGGAGCTCAATGGTATTCCTATAAGGGTCGAAATGCGATATGGGGTGATTTTGACTATTCGACCATCATAGTCAACTTCGAAACCTTCAGATAGAGTGCAATGAGATAAGATTGATTAGACCAAGGTTTCATTAATTATCCCTCCAAACGATAGAACTTGCAACCATCCTTGTCGTGGAAGAATTTCCTGAACTTTAAAATTTTCAGGACATTTTACATGTACTCTTCTTTCACATACAATCATTCTCTTCAAAAATCTAGCAGCAATGGGACTGGTAGAGTCAGGGTTTGAAGAGGACAAGGGTCTAGATGATTGGTTAGAAGATCGTCCATGCTTTGGAACGCGGAGTTTTTGCTTAGTTCTGGTTGAGTCTTCTCTGTCACGCTTCTTCTCGGATCTGTTTTTTCTAAGCGGTGATGACTCCATTTAGGGAAATGAAGTGGAACGATAAAGACCTATCAAGGGGAGAAGAATCTATGGCAAATGATCTTAGTTTTTGAGATGTAAGGAGAAAACACTAGGGAATACCTTAGATTTTGCTAATTTTGGTTGCACAGCCCTCCCCTTGAACTAGGATAGAAATAAGAGAAGCGATAGTCTAAACAGACTGAGCAGCGAGGAATTTAAGTAGTTTGACGTGGCTCGATTTCAGTAGTCCCGAAGGTAGGTTCGTTGTTACCGGAGTATCCCTGAAACTCAGAAGTTGTTGTAACAGATTTTCCTAATATGCACATGTGTTCATGATATGATTTTAAGATGAAATTACCAAAATGTTTAGAGGCAAGGAGTCCTCAAATTTAATAGTTAGACCAGTCATCAGGCTTAATTCTTTTGTTTGACTCTGATGCTTGTATAGGAGGCATGATCCTCAGATATACGATTTAGCTCAAGTGGACCATGGGGGTCGCTTTTCAATATTCTTGAGTGGATGATGTGATGTGAGCCAATAGATTGCACATTTGGCTCTCATCCTACATATTTATACGTTCTTCTTCTATTTTGTTCTTTAGGTTGGGAATGACTATAGTTGTAGATTCCATAAGTATTTTTAGTGACTTTTGATCATCTTCACTTTTCCGATTCACTGTTTTTAGAATTGGATTCATCTGAGTCATCCCATGCCGCTGCCATAGCTTTTCCTTTTGATTTCTTGGATGGACACTCAGTGAATATATGTCCATACTTTTGGCAATTATAATGTTGGAGTTCTTTAGATTCCTAAAGGTTTTACCTATTTGGCGTCTGTGGTCCAGTTGAACTCCTTTGTTATTGTATGGTGTCCATCAGTTCTTCTTGAAGAATTTTTTGAACTGTTGAGCTAATAGAGCTACCTCCTTATCAACATCTTCATCTTCATTTTCATCTTCCTCTATTATGTTCATGTCTTTGGTAATTTTGAGTGCATTGTTTTTGGTTTTTGTAGAAGGTTTGAAATGTAGTTCAAAGGTTTGTAGGGAACCTATAGTTCTTCTACTTTCATTTCTTTTGTATTCCTACACTCTTTTATAGTAGTGACCTTGAAGTTAAAACGTTCCCGTAGGGATCTCAAAATTTTCCTACATATTTTGGGTACCAGAATTCTTTCTCCAAGTCCACCCATGGAGTTACATATACCATTTAGTCTTGTGAAAAACTCCATGAACGTCTCATCTTCTTCCATCTTTACGTGTTTAAAATAAGATGTTAGGAGTTGAAGCCTTGATATTTTTACCATGTTTGTTCCTTCATGGGTAGTTTCCAATAACTCCCATGCTGCCTTAGAGTTTGCACACATGTTTATTTGATGAAATACTTCCTGTAAAACTCTGTAGCAAGTTGCATTCATGGCTTTGGCTTCACACATCCTCATGTCTTTACCAGACTGGGTCCATTTGACCTTTGGTTTTGGTTTGGTGATTGTTGTGCCATCCTCGAGAACAATTTGTTCTGTTGGCACAGTATATCCATTTTCGATAATCTCCCAAACATCATCATCTAAGGCTTGGAGAAAATATATCATTCTAGCCTTCCAGTATGTGTAGTTTGTTCCATTAAAGATGGGTGGTCGTGAGACAGATGGTCCCTCTCCTTTGCTCATAGTTCTTTCTTCAGTCAAGATCTTCCTCTAAGTTGTTAGACCTTTTTTCAGAGGAACCTCGCTTTGATACTAATTGAAATTGTAGTTTATACCGTTGATACTGAAGAATGAATATGAGACAATGTCCTAGAGGGGGGTGAATAGGATTTTTTAAATATTTTACCTATTTAAAAATCCTAATTGCCTAACTTAAACAATCATTTAGTTTAAAGCAAGTAAGGCAATATAAGGCTATTCAAGGTATGTAAATAAAACAACTAGCCTAGTGATATGAGCTTGTGTGTGCAATGTGCTTCCTATCAATCTTAAGTATTCATCTAATAATGCATAAACAGTCAAGTATTCAAACTTAAATAATCATGATAAATGCGCAAATGATCATTCTAAACATAAGCATATATAGTGGTTCGACTACGTGCCTACTTCACTCCCGCCATCCACACTCAATCCTATAGTGCACCAGATTTCACTATTAATGATTTTAAAACAGGTTCACCAATAACCTTTACAGTCCTACACTAAGGACACCAATTTATGCTCTCCACAAGAGCAAAGGCCCTACACTAAGAACCCACGTTTAGGCCCACCGGCCAAGGTCCCACACTAGGTACCTCCATTTAGGCCCATCGGCCAAGGTCACACACAAGGCACCTATGTTTAGGCCCATCATCTAAGGTCCTACACAAGGTACCTACGTTTAGGCCCACTGGCCAAGGTCCCACACAAGGCACCTACGCGAGTTTATTGATAGCAAACTTTTATCCTCAATCCTACATGAGGATAGAAACTAAACTTTGGACTCTTAATAATGATACTTGTTGGATTGAGTCCTCTCTTGTAGCTTGTCTTGAGTTGCTTCATCTTCGCTCTTCTATGCTTGAATCAGCTTACCGGTGCTTCCCCAAGGTAATGGTAGTTTGGTTGAATCTCCTATCTAGGATAATGAGTGGATTTCCTAAGGGATTCAATTGATGGATACACTACAGTATGGTTGAGATTAAGGATATACTTACAGGTTTGGTCTCAATACTCTAGCGAAGGCTTGAGATCATGTTCTTCATAAATAAGAGCTTAGAATGCTCATGAGTGATGTATCACAATGAAAAGAACATGAATCTCATGTGAATTGAGTTTAGGATGATAGATTAGAGCTTGGGACAACCTAGGGACTCTGAAATGCCTAATTCCACACTTTTTGCAAGTTTTTAAAAGCCGCTTTTATAGAGAAACAATTCCAATTGATAGAAAATGGATAGTTTACGGTGCTACCGAAGCCAACTTCGGTATCATCGAACTTGCTTCGGTGGTATCAAAATATCAATCGGTAGTACCAAATTAATTCCTCAAGTTGCTGAATGAAAAAGGTTCCTTTCGATGGTGCCGAATTTTGTTCGTCGGTGGCAGTCGGTGTCACCAAAATATTCACCGGTGATATCAAATTATCTTTGTAATGTTGCTAGATTGTTTTAAGCACCTTCGGTAACATCAAAGGTGCTATTCGGTGGCACCTTCTTTCTACCAAATGTGGATAAATTTTTTTGTCTGTCCATTTAATCATTCATCAACTTGGGACTTACTAAAGGTAAGACTAAATGATAGAAAATATAAACTCAGAATTGGCTTTGAATAAATGACCTAAGTAAGTTTTCTTATTTGGGTCGGGATTATCTATTTGCATGGTCAAGATCATAGAAGTAGTTCTTTGTCTTCAATGTGGCTTTGATGCTTCTGATCCAGTTGCGTTGCCAGTCTTCATTTGCCAAGAACTCATCTAAGTACTAGACATAACTAGTCATGTGATTGACAAACAAGTGTGCAAAATTGGGTGCATTTACACACTCCACTTCAGTCTTACTGTCAACTAGTTCTAATGGAAATGCATCCACACTACAAGAAGGGAATGTTTTGTTATCCATTTTTTTTCATTTTATAAGATACTATGAGCAAGATGTTCAGGTTAGACCAGCTAGACTAAACTACCTACCAAAAGGGTTAAGGTTCAGTCCTTGCTTTAAAACATTGACCATAGCATGCATACAGCATAGCAACATTGAAGCATATAATTATAAGAGAAAAAACGAGTGAAAATGATGGTATGTTAGATACTAATTTCCATATACACATAATACATAATGCAGGTGGGTTTTTTTTTTTTTTTTTGTTAAAACTTCTCACATATAAAATACTTCTAAAGAAACCAAATGTACAGGATGGAAGATGACGATTTAGGGATGACTAATCATAATAGAATAGAAATAACTATAGTGTTCTCTCAATTCTTTGAAGTCAACAGGTCAAGTTCAGGCCTTATACTTGTGTATTGCATCCAAACTCGCCTGAAAAATTCTAGTCTTGTTAGGTCCAAGAGGCATGAAATTTGAGCCTGATCAAGTTTGTCACCATTTCCTCCTATGGGGTTCACTTTCAAGCATGAATTATGATTTAAAGTGGAGTTGCGATCTGGAATCGTATCTAAGATCAGATCCTAATCCAAGTTCGGATACCAATTCAGATCTATTCCAAAAACATGCCTTTTGTAAGGTCTTAAATAAATTACTAGATAAAAATAAAAATATCACATGTTCAGGGTACCCATCCTAACTCAATTTATGATTGAAACCAAATTGTTCTATTTCAATTCAACCCAAATACTCGTCAGGCTGGAAATCCAAACCCAAGTCCGATTACATTACATCACAGACTTAGGGAACCCACAGATCCAGTACCCCTTGGGAGACCTACTTAAATAGCCTGCATCAAAGAGAGGATAATATATTAGTATTCTTCAAATGTCCATATAGCAAGGAGATGAGTCCTAGCATTTAAATTAAGTTTCCTAAACAATGTAGAATGAATGGTGGTGCTAAAATAAAAGAATGAACAGTATTAAATTCTTAGAGAGAAATTTGATATTTTAATAATATAAGTATTGGATGCTTTGACAACATTTGTATTTTATATTATTTTTACTGTAAGTATCCACGCGATGTCTTTTAGACTTAGATCAACTCGTTTTGTCTCAAGTGAAGTCACAACAGTGGGCCAGATATGCACAGATTAGGTACTAAATAGGAAAATTTTCTGTTTGTAATTGTAGACACTGAAAATTGGCGCCCACACTAATTTGTATGTTATATTTTTGGTAGTGGGGGTGAGTAGGTTGATTTGTAGATGTTGAACTCACCACTAGCCGATTAATTTCAAAATCCCGTGGTCAGCTAGAACCCACGGAATACGTAAAGTTAGAGAAATCCGGAGACTCTCCTTCCTTAGATTGACTCCTGGTCTGCGATCCGAGATTCCAGGTAAGGGACTTCGGTTACAAAGAGGGAAGGGGTTACGCACCCTTTCTGCCCGTACAGATGTACAGTCTCTACTTAGTGTAGTAAAATAATCTTAAGGGATGATGGATGCTGTGGTTGAGATGGGACTGGGCACACAATCGAATTTCTGATGTTGCAAGATCTAAGATTTTGACAAGCCACAGAGCATACATCCAATGGCATGTCTAGAAGGCGGATGTGATGATGCTTATGTAAAAAGGTAAAGAAGAGTGGACTAGATCACTTGGAATTTCTGATGTGACAGGATCCGGTGTATGACAAGTCACAGAGCATACGTTCAATAGAGACCTAGAGGAGCAGGGGGGTTGAGAAGTGAATAGATGTCATGATGAGTACTTGTGTAAAAATGAATGGATCTTTGGCTTGATCTTGAGTAGGCTAAGACGTGGACTGAACCATGACAAATCTGGGCCAGGCTTATGGGCTGGAAAGGTTGAGAGGAAGGCTAGGGAATGGCTTGAAAAATCAGAACTTTGAAGGCTTGGGAGCTCCTTCCCTCTCCTTCACTTTCTTCCTCACTCTCTTTCTCTCTTACTCTCTCAAGTTTAAAGGGAGAAGTGGCTTGTTGAGTGTTGGAATGAGAAGAGGAGAGGGCCGTTTATAGCCTTCTCCAATGGCTTTATGGTAAATAAGGGGGTAGGTACGGGTTAAAATGATGACATGGAGGCTTGTAATTGGCTAGGGAGAGAGGAGCGCCACGTGGCACGCTCCCATTAGCTCTTGAGGTCGGTAAAATGGTAAATAGTGAAGATGGGGAGGGGGGTAAATTTAGGAAAAAGTTGACTTTTGAATGCTGGGACAACTGTCCACATGCGGGCTGCGAGCGGTGGTACTCGTAGTACCGCCGGTGGTAGTTTAGTGGTAGTCAAACTACCATCGACAGTACTCCAATTACCACCTGGGCCTCGCTCGGGCTGGGCTCGAGCGTGCGGGTTTTGTTCGTTGTGTTGGTTCACCTGCTGGTCCTTTTTTGGAGTTTTACGGCTCAGATAGGTGGGCTTAGGTTTGAGTAAGGGGGTCCTAGTTAGGGTATAGGGTAAAGACAGGGTTGTATGTAGATTGAATGGTTTGGATCCTGGTTTCTAGTCGCGGGTTGGCAATTTGGGAGTTTTAGGGATGATTTGTCAGATATAAGCTGGGATTGGGTTCGAGATATGCTCATGGTTCCTACACTATCTTAGCCTTCTCGAGATATTAGCTTGGGTGGGGTGTCTGCAGATGCCCCTCTTTGGCCGAGGTTGCGAGTAACCGAAGGCCAAAGCGAGTGGACACCCCACCCTTCTGGTCAGAAAGGATAGTAATTTGAATCTATCGCCTGCCATTGTATCATTGTCAGTCGACTACTTGAAAAAGAAATGACTTGCGCATTTCATGAGGGTTGAGGAAATATTGTGATTGTCTCCTGCGCATTCGTCGCGGCTTTACGGGTCACCAATCACAACTCTTTCACATCAGATTGTTAATACCGTTGGAGGGTAAGTCTAAAAAGTAGGGCCTCTGTGCGTTGGTGCTGCTTTACAAGGATTCCCGTACTTTTGGTTTGTCTTTCCTTTGCTATGTAATCACCCAAGGAGTATTTGATCTATTTGATCGTCAAAGTGGTTAGCTGCCCTGCGCATTTTGCGGCCTTACGGGGAACTCACTATGCCGACTTGGACTCGATCAAATTTTATGAATATCCCGGACTAGGTATGTGCAGGTAATCTTTTACCATGCAATCTTCTGATTCTGATACTTTGGTTACAATGGATTGTTGTCACTTCGAGTTTGATTATTCTTTTCAGAGATAGATCCAATCATTTTTTACTAGCAACTGTATGATTGTCCAGATATGGAGATTGGGCCAATCATACATATATCATGTACAGATTCGATTATCCTCACGGAAAATCAGGGGAGACCGAATCTTATTTAGCTGTTTGCACTAACCGCAACTGGAGAATATGGAAGATTCTTCAGTGTACTGCGCGTCGCGTGCATTTTTCGAAAACCTTTTTATTTTGAAAGCTATCCTTTTTGGAGCTAGACTCCCTGGGGATTTTATTTAATATATATATATTGGAAAATACCCGTTTGATTTCGTGGGTGGGCGTCGTCGTTCGTTTTTTTTTTTTTGTTTGCAGCAAAGTTAGATGGCCTCCACTAGTAAATAAATGGGGCTAATGGTTTAAAATATATATATATATATATATATTTTGTTTTGATGGAGTGGGGTGTGATAAGAAAGGGGTCCCACCATTTTATTTGAAATTTTGTTTATTTATTTATTTTATTATTTTTATTCTTTTTTATTTTATTTTGGGTGATCTGGACCGTTGGATGGATGATTTAGGGCCTACTTGAGAGGTTTTATGGTTTGGATCTTGATGATTGGTCATTATGGTGGACGATGGATGGATGGGATTTTCAAAGTGGGCCCCACACCATGATCTTAACGTGGCTAGATACTTCCATGGATTTATGGAGATAGACTTGAGTTATGGACACATTCGTGTGGATAATGGTTTTCGAAAATGGGCCTTGAAAGTGGGCCTTATGGGCTCTTAGAATTGGGCCTTTAAAAATGGGCTTGGGCAATGGGCCTTGAAAGTGGGCTTGGGCTTTTGAAAATGGGTTTGGGCCTTTGAAAAATCGGCCTTGGAAGTGGGTCTAGACATGGGATTTTTGAAATGGGCCTTGGAAATGGGCTTTGAAATGGGCCTGGACATGGGCTTGAGATGGGCCTTGGATATGGGCCTTGAGGTGGGACTTGAGATGGGCCTTGGAAATGGGCTTGGGCCTTGTGACTAGAGCCCGTTGCTTTTTATGCTGAGAAGGATACTTACTTGTGGGCCTTGTTTGTGCAGTATGCCACATCGGGGTAGGAATGAGGCTGGTCCTTCTCACCAGTCGACTGATCCGTGCTATGTGCCGCGAGAGGGTCGGCACCTTTCCGATATAGCCTGGGAAGGTGGTGCGCTTGTGATTCTCAAAGGGCGTGGGGTTAGGACACACTGGCATGATTGGTTACATGATCCACAGCCTCTGTTCTTTGAGGTGTTGGAGCGTACTCCATTCGCCTACCTATTTCGAGTTCATCTGAGCAAGACGAATATATCCCTTTTATCTGCCTTGACCGAACGGTGGCACCCTGAGACTCACACCTTTTAGTTGCCTTTTGGGGAGTGGGGGATCAGTCCTTATGAGATATACATGTAGCTGGGTCTCCGATATGACGGGGGATCTGTCCCTTTCGAGGATGATCTCCCGGTACCTTCCGAGGATGACTGGATGGAACTGTTGGGGATGATGCCAAATGCGATAGATTTTTCCAGTCATCGATTTAAGTTGCTTTGGCTATCATCGAACTTCCCCAGGCGCATTCCTGAGACTGAAACCGCGGCTGTGATGAAGGCTCGCGCCCTGATTTTGTACACCATGGGAGCGATGATTTTCTATCACGGGAATGAGCTTGTGAGTTCCCGTCTATTATCGCTCGTGGCAGATATTACCTTTCCCATACCGTACAACTGAAATGTGGCCCTCTTGGTCCATTTGTACAAAGGGCTGGACAAGGCCAGCTGCTGTATCAGCTGATCTCTGACTGGCTTTTATCCAGTCATCGAGGTACTTTCTTACTGTCCCTTCTACACTATTCTTTCTGGGGATGGCTTGGTGTGCCCTTTCTAATCGTGGTTTTACGCAGGTCTGCTTTTTCGATCACTTTCCCTATCTAACGCCCACCTTGATCAATCATTCGCCTCCCTTTCCTCGCATGTTGCTGTGGTATAAAGATAACCGCAATCGCACATGCCTATTTTCTGATCTCACCCGGAGGTCGAACATCGACGCTCTTATTCCTGATGATGTGAGTGGTTTGTCTTGATTTGTGTTACCCATGTGTTGCTTTTTGCTTATCTGTCGAACCCTGACTTTTCTCCTTTTTGCAGTTTCACACCAAGGCGTATCTCCAATCAAATGCGGCGCTTACTCTTGGTGCCCAGGAGGCCTTTCAGGCCTCACAACGATGTCGCATTTTGGAGGACCCTCACGTGACCAAATGGTACCTAGGAGAGAGGTACTTTTGACAGTTGACCGGCAGCCCATTGGTCCCACTTAGTCCACCATCTGCTCCTTATGATTGGAGGTCGGTACTCGAGCGGGAGTTGGCCGCTGCTCTGGAGGGTTTTGATGCCAGCGCCTTTGTTGACCCGGATAGAGAGTATAGCTCCTGGGGTGAGTAGTATGGCATCGTTCCAATTTTGGAGTCTGGCTATGCTCCTGGTGGCGGCGCACATTTTACTAGAGGAGGGATCTTGGGCCCTATTTTCGTCGCAAGGATACAGACGCTTATCATCCTGATGACGATTGGTTCCATTGTTTCATATGATCATGTATCATTGGCTGTATAATTCCCCTTTTATATGAAACTTCAGTTGTTCAATGTTGCTTTATTGGGCTATTTTTTGGTCATTTTTGCAATCTCCTTTGAACATTTGGATGAACGTTCCACGGCCCAGGCCTTTTGAAGTGTACATTGCCCATATTTTGCCCGTAAGTGGGCCTGGGCGGTAGTCGGACTACCACCACTGACTTTTTTCCTTCCTGTTCTATACTGTTAGCATTGCATTAATGCAAGAATGTCAGATCTAATGGCGGTTCTTGAAGTACCGCGGGCGGTAATCAGATTACCGCCTCCATTCATCTTTTCTTCCAGCGAGTACCCCTCTTCTCTATTCATTCTTCCATTCCCTTTTTGTTTATTCCCATTTGTCAATGCCCTCTGATCATTCCCTTTGTTCCCTTCTTCTTCTTTTTTCTTCCTTTTCTTTGTCCTCTTCTTGCTTTGGCTTCTTCTCTCCTTTGGCTTTATTATGGCAGGCCATGATGAGGGGTTTAATGTTTTTATGAGTGGTGGAGTGGTTGGTAGTCCCATAAATGGTAGAGAGGATCCATTTATGGATGGATTGATGGAGGTAGATGGAGGAATAATGGGCCCTTTTGAAGAGGTGAATGCTATTTATGGCTTGGATCCTTCTTCCATCAATGGTGGATGCGAGATTGGGTTGGATGGATTAGGTGGATTTGATGAGTCTATATCAGATGGACCACCAGGGTTTGTGGATGTTAGCATGGTGAGGATGGGGCGATGATGGCGATTGATGACTTGATTGATGGAGGGATGATTAGGGGTGGTGTGGATGGTAGTATCGCGATGATGGACGATGTAAATGTGATGGATTAGGCTTGGATGGGCGGCGTGTCCCATCTTAGCGGTTTGGATGGCTTGGATCTGATAGGTGATGGTCTTTGTGTGGATGGCCTGGGTCAGATCTTTGGTGCAAATTTTGAGGCAGTGATGGGACAATTAGTTTCTATTGAGATCCAAGGTATAGATCCTGTTAGCTACTGGGATACTCTGGGCATTGCAGCTCCCGAGGCATGTTCATTTCAGACTGCTCCTGATGTGGCAGTCATTAGTGGCTCGGGCCTGCCTGTTGTAGATTTACAGGATACTGTTCGAGATGTAATGGGGGAGTCAGGCTTTTTCCAACACCATGAATTGACCTACTGGACGAGGGGATGCCCATCTTCGATAATTCTTTTATAGATCCTTGGTTCTAGATTGTTGAGGGTGACCTGTTCGGACTCGCCAACTGCAGCTATGCAGTACCTGTTCTGAGCGGTTGCATATTTGGATCGAGAGCTTGACCGAGTCTGAGATTTTTGAGTTGGGCTCTTTGGGCTTCAGAGAGGTTCTCCATTTTCATCGAGTTTGCTTAGATTGACATTTGTTGAGTGCTGCTTCGTATGATTGGGTTCCATCTCTGAATCTGTTTTCCTTCAATGATCTGGAGCTGGGCCCCCACTGGAGGAGTTTTCGCGTCTGTCTGGTCTTTCCCTCACCTGGGAACCTTATGTTCCCTCATCTGAGCCGGTTCATCCCACTGATCTGATTTCCTGGTTCAGATTTCTTATAGCTCTTCCTACTACGAAGGGTGGGGCTGGTGATCTTTCGCTAGAGGTCCTGTATGATCACTGTTCCACTGCTCATGGAGGTCCTGGGTCCGATCGCTAGCTTCAGTGCTTGAATGCACTGATATTCTGTGTCTTGGCTGAGTTGCTATTTTCAGGCTAGCGATAGTCATCACTGGCAATTTTACTGGACATATTCTGTCGTGTTCTGTATCGCAGGAGTATTTCCTCCATGGTGCTGCGGAGCTCTTTTTGGGACTGACCGAATGCTCACTTGGATGCACCCATATCCTCTAGGGATGTTGCTCCTTCCTTCAGGTACTTTCCACTCTTTTCCTTTCTCTTGTTTGGCATTGTCATTTGCTTGCCATTTGAATTATGCCTCTTTACAGGTGTGGTTATGGGAGCACCTGTACATGACTACTCTGCTTCTGTGGCCAGATTCCCTTCGCGGTGATGTGCTATCCTTGTTGCTTGATAGCCTTCCTTTAGGTGCTGAGGCCACTAAGTCACTATATCGTCGCATGCTTTCTTAGTTGCGAGGGTAGGAGCTTAGTTGGAAGGCTCCCAGGCTCCATCACTCTCCTTTGATTTGTAGTGCCACTCACACTCCTTAACTGTTGCTAGGACTTCGGGGATACTGCTCTTACCATCCTGTGCGCTTTCTCCGGTAGTTCAGCTTTTGGCAAGATATTCTGGACTTTACTTTCTCTGGATTTGGGCATGCCCCTCTTCCTTTTGATTTGACTGTTTTGTATAGACGAGTCTGGATTTCCTGGCAGGGTTCCTTGGATGCGACAGTTCAGGATCTTGAGTCTTGGGCTCCTCCTTTGGCCACAGTGCCGTATCAGCGATAGATGGCAGAGTAGTCACTTTATCGTTAGGTCCCGGGCTGGCATTTGGGGGCTGAGGCTGCTGATTAGGACATGGTGGGCGATGCTACTTCATCCTCTTCATGCGTTGATGATTCATTCGAGGCATTTGAGGAGCGACCTATCATCGATCCGTCCTTCTTGCTGGCCACACATAGTCACCTGATCATCGAGATCACTGTCCTTCGCTACACATGTGAGGATATGGTTCGTTGACTGGTAGTGGGACGGCGGTATGATGAGAGCATGTTTGCGGCACATCGCCTAGATAGGGATGAGGCCTTTTACCAGCGCATGGAGATAGAGAGGCTCATGCAAAAGTTATCGATGTACGAGAGATAGGAATTTACCTGTGATCCCTGTTTTGTAGTCAACTGCTTATTTTGCATGCATGAAAGATTTTTTTTTTTTTAGAAAAAAAGTAGTGTACTTGTAAAAAAGACTTTAAAGGAATGAAAGATTTTATTTGTGCCAAATTTGCCAATGTTCGCTTGTGTTTGGATTTGTGCTTTGGATGATTGGGATCAGACCATTGGGCTCAGCCCACATTGTATGCAGTAGTCCGGATTGTGCACTTGGGATCTCGGCTCCCTGAGAGGGTATCTTGGATCAAGTCCCTTGGATTTGAACAAAGTTTGATAGAGTACTGGCCCGAAATTGATCATTTCCTATATCTCGTATTTACAACTTCGGCTTCTTCTGTACCTGCACTTTTATTTATTATTATTATTATTATTTTATTTCTTACCATTTTTGCCTGTAGGGCCATTTTAGGTTTTCACTACGTCCGACTCTCCCGTCTTTTTTGCCCGTAGTGTCCTTTCAGATTTTTGCTACATCCCGGGCTTTTGATCTTGCCTGCCCCTTGGCAGCTATGCTGTTTTTACCCTTAGCGCCCTCTTAGGTTTTCACCAAGTCCGCTGTATACCCGCTGTTTTTACTCAAGGCGCCCTTTCAGGTTTTCACCTTGCCCCTTTTTCTTAATCATGCCTTTCTTTTCTTTTTTTTTTTTTAATTTTTTTTTCTCGGAGTGCCAGGAGTGACAGAGAGACTTCCTTCATAGCAGGCCAACTGTTTACCTTCCTGTCATTGTCTTTGAGCACGATCGTAGGCTACTTTTGGTGAGATTGTTTGGGGATTTGGGATAGAATTATTTTCTTCTTTTTCTGGGTCTTCTTTTTGAGTTTTCCTCTTCTTCCTTTCCTTTTTCTTTCTTTTTGCCTCACCCCTTCTCTTTTGGTTCCCTTTTGTGCTTTTATTTTCTTTCTCTTTTTTCTTATATGAGAGAAATGCCGGGTATCACTGATAGGAGAGGTGGCGGATATTTCTCTTTTTTTTTTTGGTTTTGGGTAGGACAGTGATGGGCACAGCTTTGCGATTGTGATCATTGACAGGGTCAGGTATGGTTACCCGTGATAGATTTTTACGTTATCGGCATTGATGGGCTTAGGAAGATCTTCCCCTTTTAGATTGGTGAGCCGAAGAGCGCCTCCTGGGAGTACTTCCCGGACGATCATCGGTCCGTCCCACGAGGGTTTGAACTTTCCTCTGGGATCTGGAAAATGCAGCGGTAAGATGCGCATCATGACCATGTCACCGACTTTGAAACTTCTCTTGTGGACCCTCTTGTTGTAGGCTCACGCAATTCTTCTTTGATAACACTGGGAGTGGCTTAGCGCCCACATGCACTTTTCTTCTGCCAGATGTAGTTGATCGTACCTTGCTTGTTGCCACTCACCTTCCTCAACCTTGCTTTCTAGCAGTATCCGGAGTGATGGGATTTTGATTTTGACTAGCAGCATCGCTTCCATTCCGTATGTGAGCTCATATGGAGTTGCGCCTGTAGCAGACCGTATAGATGTTTGATAGGACCAGAGTGCATAAGGGAGCATCTCCGACCAGTCGCGATATGTCTTCACCATTTTTTCTAGTATGCGGATGATAATCTTGTTTGCAGCTTCGACCCCACCGCTCATTTGGGGACGGTAGGGGCTTGACCGATGGTGTTGAATTTTGAATCTATCGAGAAAATCGCCCATCCTTTTATTGACGAACGGAGTTCCGTTGTCAGTAATAATGGCCTAAGGGACCCCATAACGGCTAATGATGTTGTTCTTCATAAACTTGACTATATGAGATGCTCCGATGGTGGTGTACGACGCTGCCTCTATCCATTCGGTGAAGTAATCTACTGTCACCAGGATGTATTCATGCCCATTTGAAGCTTTGGGGTCGATCTTGTCAATGATATCCAACCCTCATACAGAGAAGGGCCATGGTGATATTAAGTTATAGAGTTCGGTAGCAGGGGCATGGATCTAATTCGCATGTTCCTGACACTTGAAGCATTTCCTAACGTGTTTGCAGCAATCTGTCTTTATCGTAAGCCAATAGTAGCTGAGCCGTAGGATCTTCTTTGCCATCATATGTCCATTCATGTGTGGGCCGCATAGTCCTTCATGGATTTCTGACATGATCTATGCCGCTTCTGTCTCATTCACACAACGGAGAAGAACTTGGTTGAAGGATCGCTTGTAAAGGATGCCCCCAACCCCTAACTAGCATTTTGCTAGTCCCGAGCAAAATATGCGAAAAGTAAGTTGAGAATTACAGAACAATTTCTATAAACTCGTGTGATTTTTGCAGAATAATCCAGATACGAGAATTCTAAGATTCATGAATGTTAGGTATTAATTTCTCCTAAGCTCAGGCGCACGGTAAACGTCATAATCAAGTTCAAAGTATTATTCCCTTAATTAAAAAAATTCTAATCATTGAGTTCCATGAGTATATAATGTAATCTCCGCTTTATCGTTAAGGTTCACTTCTTTATTTCGTGATATCATTGGTAATTAATAAGAGAATTCATGTCCACAAAAACCTAAACCCAAAACCTGCCCCATAGATCAACTTACCAACTTCTAATTTTTCCATCGATGAGCAGGGGAATCGAATCTGCACCTATAGGGAGCAAACCCATGGTGAAGACTATACACCCAACTTTTTCACATATCATCCATGGGGAATCAAATCTACACCTATAGGGAGCAAACCTATGGTGTAGACCATTCGCCCAATCCTTTCAAGCTTAGTGATCACCAAGTTAATTCTTTAATATCGAACTGAACCCTTAATGTGCAAGCGAGATGTGTTTTGTGAAATCATGACTCAATCAATATTTAAAACCTCTAACCATGGATTAATAGTTCGAACTTAACTGTGAAATCTAACAAATAGCTGAATCTAAGAGTCATAAATTTCCAACATCACTTGTCTTGTAATACTAAATCTAAGATGGCCGCTAAAATCACTTCAAATCACAAGAAATTCTAGAAAAATTTAAAAATTTTCATAATTTTTGCTCAAGACCAAGAAAATACTAATTAGGTAACCTAATCTCCCACCCCCAACCTAAAATCTACATTGTCCTCAATGTAAAAGAAATAAGCATGCAATGCACATGGGACAACGAAAGTACAAGAGGAGTGATGGAAAGATAGTACTTGGACGAAACAATCCAGAAGTTTTCCAAAAATATCTACGTAAGAGCGGGTCAGCACAAGAGAGAAACCAACAGAAGTAAAATAACAAAAAATAAAATCCTACCTACACCACTTTTGCAGGTGCTCTCAATTGCATTTAGCATATGCAACAAGCCTTTAAACCCCTAGGTTACCCCTAGTGGATGAGTTGTAGTCTCGTGAGGGTTTGCAGCAATGTTACCCACAAACATTTGAACTAACTAACTAGGAAAATGAAATGGAATGAAAAACTGGGTTGGCTCCCAGGAGCGCTAAGTTTACCGTCTATCCTAAAACAGCATAAAGGAAACTATCCAAGTCCTATGAAAACAGGAAACCTACCTATACCTCCATCAGACTAGGAGATCAATCCTAGTAAACAGGGTCAGTCAGAGGTATGGACATGTCCTCTAATCAAATTTCTCGATAAATGGCTTTAAGTGATGTCCATTTACTTTAAACTCCTTGCCATTGTCAGGATCTCTTATCTCAACGGCTCCATGAGGATACGCATTGACCACAATGTAAGGGCCAGTCCAACGAAATCGAAGCTTACCTGGAAAGAGATGTAATCGAGAATTATACAAAAGGACTTTCTGACCAGCTGTGAATGATTTTCGTATAATACATTGGTCATGAAACGCCTTCATTCTGTCTTTGTAAATTTTTGAGTTCTCGTACGCATCGTTCCGGATTTCTTCAAGTTCATTTAATTGAAGTTTACATAGCGAGCCAATGTTGTCCAGATTGAAATTCAGATTTTTGATTGCCCAGTACGCTTTATGTTCCAACTCCATAGACAAGTGACAAGCTTTCCCATAGACAAGTCTAAAGGGAGACGTTCCAATAGGGGTTTTAAAAGCAGTACGGTATGCCCATAAGGCATCGGTCAATCGGATTGACCAATCCTTACGATCAGGGTTAACCGTTTTCTCTAGGATATGTTTAATCTCCCTATTGAAAATCTCAGTTTGTCCACTTGTCTGTGGATGGTATGGGGTGCTCATCTTATGAGAGATACCGTATTTCTTCATTAAGCTCTCGAATGGTCTATTACAAAAGTGTGAGCCCCCATCACTAATGATGGCTTGAGGCATCCCGAACCGCGAAAGGATGTTCTCTTTTAAGAATTTAATGACCGTGCGATGGTCATTATTTCGGCACGGAATTGCTTCGACCCATTTAGTGACATAATCTACGGCGGGCAAAATATACAAATTTTCAAATGATTGGGGGAATGGTCCCATGAAATCAATGCCCCAGCAGTCAAATGCTTCTATGATAAGGATGAGATTCAAAGGCATCATATTTCGACGGGATAATGCTCCCAATTTTTGATAACGCTCACAAGCCTTGCAAAACTCATGAGTGTCCCTGAACATAGTGGGCCAATAAAAGGCACACTGTAAAATCTTGGCCGTGGTCTTTTTAGCAGAAAAGTAACCACCACAGGCCTGTGAGTGACAGAAGGAGATGACACTCTGGTACTCATCGTCTGGCACACATCTCCTCAAGATTTGGTTTGGGCAATATTTAAATAAATATGGATCGTCCCAGAAAAAGTTGCGTACCTTGGTAAAGAATTTCTTCTTATCTTGTGCAGCCCAATACGTCAGTATGGAACCTGTGGCAAGATAATTGGCAATATCAGCAAACCAAGGCGAATGGGAGACTCTAAACAGTTGTTCATCAGGGAACATGTCATTGATATGGGTCACCTCAGGGGAATTAGAGGTATTAAGTCGAGACAGATGATCGGCCACTATGTTCTCTACTCCCTTTTTATCTTTAATTTCCACATCAAATTCTTGGAGTAGAAGGTTCCATCGTATCAGGCGGGGCTTAGAATCATTTTTAGAAAGAAGATACTTAAGTGCCGCATGATCTGTGTAGATAATGATCTTGGATCCGATCAAGTAGGACCTAAATTTATCCAAAGTGAACACTATGGCTAGGAGTTCCTTTTCCGTAGTCGAGTAGTTTACTTGGGAAGAATTTAAAGTTCTACTTACGTAATGAATGACGTAGGACCTCTTATCTTTTCTCTGGCCTAGAACCGCTCCAAGAGCATAATCACAGGCGTCGCACATAAGCTCAAAAGGAAGGCTCCAATCGGGTGGTTGCATGATAGGTGCAGTGGTTAATATGCCCTTAAGCTTAGGGAAAGTTTCCTGGCATTGCTCAGTCCACTCATATGGTGCGTCCTTTTGCAGAAGATTACATAAGGGACGAGAGAGGAGACTAAAGTCCTTTATGAATCATCTATAAAATTCTACGTGTCGTAAGAAAGATCGCACATCTCTGATGTTCTTGGGTAGAGGTAGGTTAGAGATAAGATCGATTTTTGCCTTATCCACCTCGATTCCTTTGGACGAGATAATATGTCCAAGGACAATTCCCTTATGAACCATGAAATGACACTTCTCCCAATTAAGTACCAAGTTCTTCTCTTCACATCTTTTCAGTACACATTTAAGACTCTCTAAGCACTCGCTGAAAGATGAACCGAAAACAGAGAAATCGTCCATGAAGACCTCTAGATATTTCCCCACCATGTCAGAAAAGATACTCATCATACATCGCTGAAAGGTGACAGGGGCATTACATAATCCGAATGGCATCCTTCTGTAGGCAAAGGTGCCGTAGGGACATGTAAATATAGTCTTTTCCTGGTCCTCAGGGGCGATTTCAATCTGATTGTAGCCCGAATACCCGTCAAGGAAACAGTAATAGGAATGACCAGCTAGCCTTTCCAAGATTTGATCAATGAAGGGTAAAGGAAAGTGGTCCTTCCTCGGTGACGGTATTCAGCTTCCTGTAGTCAATGCACATTCTCCAACCAGTAGTAACTCCGGTTGGCACGAGTTCATTATTAGCATTGGCTACGATGGTGATCCCGGACTTCTTAGGAACCACCTGAGTTTGACTCACCCATTGACTATCGGATATGGGGTATATGATACCCACATCTAATAGTTTAAGAACCTCGGCCTTAACCAACTCCCTCATGTTTGGATTTAGTCTACGTTGTGATTGCCGAGCGGTCTTAGCATTATCCTCAAGATAAATGCGGTGAGTACAAATCGAGGGGTTGATTCCCTTGAGGTCCGCTATCGTCCATCCAAGGGATCCCTTATGCTCAATGAGAGTAGATATAAGCATACTCTCCTCTTCTTTCTCTAAGTGGGCAGAGATCACCACTGGGTATGTCTCATCTTGACCTAAATAGACATATTTCAAATTAGAGGGCAAAGGTTTTAGGTCAAGCTTTGGTGGCTTGAGGTTAGACGGTAGAGGCACTATATCAGTTTGGGGCAACTCTTCAAATTGTGGCCTCCACCGGTTAACTTCAAGTACCGGTGCAGTATCAAGTAAGGCACACGTCTCCCGAATCATGTCATCATCAAAATCATGGGAGTGGGCCAGGCACATCTCTAGAGGGTCAGAGGATAAGGTCAGAGGTATCGTATCTTCCACTAAAGAGTCAATCATGTTAATGTTGTGGAAATCGTCATCATCCTCTAAGTTTCTCCCGCTATTGAAAATGATGTTTGACTCCAATGTCATATTCCCAAAGGATATAGTTATGACACTATTCCTGTAATTGATAATTGCATTTGAAGTGGCAAGGAATAGGTGACCAAGAATGACGGGAATCTGAGTGCTCATGTTATTGATGGGTTCGGTGTCCAGGATGATAAAATCTATACGGTAGTAAAATCTATCAACTTGGACTAACACATCCTCAATTATCCCTCTTGGTACACGAATAGAGCGATCAGCAAGTTGTAGTGTGGTTAGGGTGGGTTTTAATTCACCCAAACCTAACAATTTGTATACTGAGTAGGGAATCAGATTAACGCTCACTCCTAAGTCAAGAAGTGCATGATCAATTCGATGGTCCCTGATTATACATGATATGGTTGGGCTACCGGGATCTTTGAATTTCTATGGCACGTCTTGCTTTAGGATGGCACTCACTTTCTCGATCAAGAAGATCTTCTTTTGAATATTCTGCCGTCATTTGGTTGTGCATAAGTCTTTCAGAAATTTGGCATATGAAGGTATCTGTTTTACGACATCAAGTAGAGGAATGTTGACTTTCACTTGTTTCAACACCTCTAGGATATCATGAGAGTTAGAGAGAGGTTTTGGTGGGACCAACCGTTGGGGAAATGGAGCAACTAGCTTTTCTAGAAGTTTCAGTTCTAATTTTTGTGGGGCCTCACTAGATCCATTATTGTTTTCCTCTTCTGGTTCTTGAGGCTTTTCGGGCCTAACCGGAAGGGTTTTATCAATGATCCTCCCACTCCTAAGAGTGGTGATGGATTTAGCATGCCCCATTTGATTGGAAGAGCTGGGATTACTTATCTCGTATTGTGGTTTAGGATTGGGGAGCGGTTGTGCAGGAAGCATCCCCTTTTCTATAACCGTCATATGTGAATCCATCTTTTGCATAAAGTCTCGCATTGCATGGGTCAGCTCTTGCATGGAATTTTGAACCGGTTCTTCTTGAGTTTTTCCCTGATTTGGATTTTGATTGAAGAAATTTTAAGGGGTAGAGTTTGTCCATTTCTCCAACTAAAGTTTGCATGATTTTTTTAACCAGGATTGTATGTATTAGAGGTTGGTCCATTGAAAGGTCTTTGATAATTATTTACGGCATTGGATTGTTCATTCAACATTTCTCGAAAGGCAGGTATTGTAGGACAATTTTCAGTTGTATGAATGTTGCAATCACAGATGCCGTAAACATTTTCATTAACCTTATCCTTCTTTCCTTCCATGACCTCAACTTTCCTTATGAGCATAGTCACTTTACACTTGAGATTATCCTCTTCTTTCAAGAGATACAATCCACCTTTCTCCTTTAATTGAGTCGGCCTAGACGTGGTGTTCGACTTTGGGTAATAGTCCCATGATTGTGTTTTTTCAGCAAGACTATCGAGGTAATCCCATACCTCGTCAACATTTTTATTAATGAATTCTCCATTACACATTGTCTTGACCATTTGGCGCATGGAAGATGTCAGTCCATCATAGAAAAAATTTGTAATGCGCCACGTTTCAAAGCTGTGTTGTGGGCATGAACTGACCAAATCCTTGAACCTTTCCCAACATTGGTAAAATGTTTCATCCTCCTTTTGGGTGAAGTTCATGATTGCTTTTCTAAGGGTAATCGTTTTATGATGTGGAAATTTTTTTTATATAAATTCCCTTTGCATATCATTCCATGTGCCAATGGATCTGGGACGTAATGAATGTAACCACGTCTTAGCCTTCTCCTTTAAGGAAAAAGGAAAGAGTCTCAGCCTGACTGTGTCCTCAGACACATTTTGAAAATATAAAGTGGCTCTGATCTCATCAAACTCTTTCAAATGTAGGTATGGTTCTTCAGATTCAAGCCCATGGAACTTAGGAAGGAGTTGGATAACCCCTGGCTTGATGTCCATATGTCCTGTATTTTCAAAAAAAATCATGCATGAGGGCATACTCACCCCCGCTGCTTGTAAATAATCTCGTAAAGTACGTGGCGGGAGTGCTTGATACACCTCATTCTCATCCTGAATGTCCTCCACCCTAGGTTGGGGTAGAAGAGGTTGGTTTTCAGCCATCACTTCAATTTACTCAGGGGATTTCGAGTGGTGTCTAGTCCTGCGATGGATAGTCAACCCCTCAACCAATCCTCCTTCAGTCAAGAGACGTCGAGTGTTGTCACGGGCCCACTTGGGCATGAAACACTCGCAACCCTCAATCAAATTCGAAACCTACTCCTAAGAAGGGAAAAGAAAATCTAGAAAGAAAGAAAGAGTTGAAAAGAAATTACCAAATTGAAAGCCCAAAGTAACAACACCTACAAAAGAAAACAAAACAAGTCAGTTTCTAAAGTGAAGGTCTAGAGTTAGAAAATCCTTAAAAAGGAAGATAGAAACAAACCAGCTTCTACAAGAAGAAATTCCTAAAAGAAAGTGGAAATTTCTAAAATAAATTAAGAAAGTCCTAAACTAAAAAGTACGTTAAAAAGATATTTGAAAAATTAAAAGTAGAGAAAGAACTTACCGAATTAGAAATTTCTATCTTAAAGGCCTACAAAATAGGAAAGCTAGTTTCTAAACAAAAATTCTATAAGTAGAAAATTAGGAAACAAAATTAGATTCTAAAAGAGTTAGAATTAGAAAATTTCTAAAATTCAAACCCTAATTTTAAAAGTAGAGAAAGTAGAGAAATTAGGAAGGAATTACCAATTTAGAAACTTATGTCAGGATCCTACAAAGCAGGAAAACAAGTTAGTTCTAGAAATCAAATAAAAATCTAAAACTAAAATTAGTCAAATTCTAATCTTAAACTAATTCTAAACCTAATTAATTTTAGAGAATCGCAACCGTCAGTCCCCGACAACGGCGCCAAAAACTTGTTCACTCCCCAAGTATAGGGTTGTGATGTAGTAATAAACTCGGTGAGACCGAGGTCGAATCCCAAGGGACTGATACTTGTACGTTACCTGAAACTAGGTAGAAATAGGACTAGCCTAAATCTAAATCCAATATAAATTAATGAATAATGGTGAGGGATTAATCTAAAACTTAAGGAATTCAGAGGAAGGAAACTAAGGATTCAAAGGATCCACTTGTAGAGATCAGGGAGATCTTATGCCTGCATCAAGAATCATGGAAATTAAACTGAACTTACTTGATCTAGTTTTCATGAGACGAAAGGTATAAGAATTAGAATGGATTCCATCACCAAACCATGCCTAGGAGACAAAGTAAATAACAGAATTAAACTAATTACCAACCAATCAACAATGCATGAAGGTTAGGAAGGGTACCGTCATCCGACCATGCCCATGAGACGATGGTGAACAACAGGGCTTCCTGACGTCATAAACATCAAAAGGAAGGAACATGCTCAAAGCTATCGCAGACCCATTGTAATTTTAGTCACAATAGACCATTAAAAACTAAAACCATTCCCATAATCAGACAAACATCAAGTTCAATTCCATGTAAATAAAAAGCATAAGCACAGAGTTCTTCCCATCACACTACAAGCTTCACCTCTTAGCCCTAGCTAAGAGGTTTAGCCGACCATGATTAGGCTTGATCTCTCAAATAAAAAATAATAAAAAAATTAAAACTTTAAAGAACAAACTCTCTCTCTCCTCTGCTCACGTCCAGCTCTGGCTCTCGTCCCCTCCTTGAATCCTCATTTTTTTTCTCCCCGTTCTTCTGTTTCTTCTCTCCTCTTATAGCTGTCCAGCACCCTGGAGGAGTCAGTTCCGCACTCCTCTTTATGCAGCAACAACACCAACTCTATTCTCGCAGCAAGTAATGCACAAAAAGGCTGCGTTTGGACTGAAAATCAGGACGTTGATCGTCCCGATTATTGCATCCTCCATCATGGATAGGGTTAAACCTGGATGGGGCTTCCATTGGACGGTTCGGATCGCTGATCTGATCATGTTCTGGGTCATGTAACTCCACGAAAAATCTAAATTTTTTGGACGCGCGTAAACCTTACACAGGTTGCGCTGACGTGTTCGGTGGGCCCCATAATGATGTCTTCAGAGAAATCCACTTCGTTCATTGGATTCCTGATAAAAAACTGGTCAGGAGGGGTGGGTTTTATTCAAATTCTGCATGACCCATTGTACCAGATCCATTCACCATCCATCTTACTTTTGGATGATAAAAAATGGATCTCCGGGACCTTTTGAAACTTTGCCACCTAGGCATGAGTGATATGGCCCTCGTGATTCTCATGGACGGTCCAGATCAGTCATCTGGACCATGATGGTGGCCCACAGAGATCGTCCGCAGGCTCTGTTCTTGCGTAAACAGAGAAGAAAGAAAAGATGGATTTCTTCTGCTGTGCTGCTGGTGGGGGCCATGATTAAATTCAGATAGGAAATCCACACCGCCACTGAAATCCTGGCAAAAATCTAGTCAGGAATAAGTAGTTTTGTTAGGTTCTTGTGTGGCCCACTGTACTAAGTCAATTTGCCGTTCATCTTACTTCTTTTGATGATCCACGTGCATACACGTGTATGAGTCTAAAATTCCACCTAGGTGAGGGTATTCCCTACCCCAAAGACACCATGGATGGATCTGATCATTCAAAGGAGCAAGGGGTGGGCCCCACTGAGTGAAACCGGCGGACCCACGTCCGCCGCTGTGAGAAATCAGATTTGAGAAGAAGAGTCGGTCAGCGCTTGCTGACCAACTTTCGGATGTTTGGTGCACGCTCGGTGCACCTGCATACCTTGCACATGCACTACATGTATGGGTCCCACAGAGATGTTTGTGAAAAATCTACTCCATCCATCCATTCTGCCATATCATTTAAGGCATTGAGTCAAAAATTGAGGTATATCCAGATGTCATGTGGGCCCAAAATCGATGGTTTATGGGCTGATCTATCCGTTGGGCCACTTCTACTGGGATCCAGTGGCTGAAATTTGACGTGTTTGGTTAATTTATGGTCCCTAGGCCATGTATGAATTTTTGTGTCAATCTGATGGCGGAAACTCTGTGACCTTGCATTATGGACCAATTTTAGGTCTCTTTAACATGAACGGCTTGATCTTCTTGGATCCCTGGTATGTAAATCCATTGATTTTGGTCCCATGGAGTCCGTCCCTTGCCTTGGTGAATTCTGAGCATTAATTTCATGCTTCTAGCACCCTGTTTCCATCCGAGCTCCTAAACTCACCTTGCAGCACAAACACAATTAAAATAGTCCGTTAAACAGTATCATGTCCATAAATTCAGGTAATAACTGGGGTCTAATATGCAATATTTGACCCTCAACAGATGCCCCCAGTGATGACAAACTGTGCGGCTAATCGCTGGATAGTGCGACGAGCAGCTGGTGTTGCTTCTTCGGGTACTTCTGATGTTCGAGATATTCCTTGATGTCTGTGTACCATGACTAATCATTTGAGGGAGTTTCAGCTTCGTCGATCTGTAGGCAAAATGCCAGTTCCTTCTGGAGTTCGACAGTAAGCTCCCATTCAGCAGCTCCTTTTGGGATTTCCAACATTGAGGCTAGGGTAGCTAGAGCATCTGCGAACTGATTCCTGGCTTAAGGCATGTAGGAGAATGTGACCTCTTTGAATTCCTCGTCAGATTTTTCAGATAGACATGATACGGGATCAACTTTTCATCTTTGGTCTTCCAATCACCATTTATTTGATTGATGATGAGTAATGAGTCTCCGAAGACTCGTAACTTCTTCACATTGAGGATTATGGCTTCTCTTAGACTAGTGATGTAGGCCTCATACTCAATTACATTGTTAGTGCATTGTAATGCTAGCCTCTTGGATATGGGAATTGGGACGTCTTCGGGAGAGTAGAGTATGACACCTACTCCACTCCCTTTTGAGTTTGCAGCTCCATCAAAGAAGAGTGTCCACTCTCCTTCTTTTCTTTCTTCTTCCTCCTTAATCTGGAGGATGACTTCGTCAGGGAAGAAGGTCTTCAGCAGTTGGTAATCAGGCAGAGAGTGTGATGCTAAGTGATCGGCTAGTGCTTGCCCCTTGATTACTTTCTAACTGACATATGTAATGTCAAATTCTAAAAGCAGTAGCTGCCACTTTGCGATCCTGCCCGTTAGTGCTAGTTTTTTGAATAAGTACTTCAACGGGTCCATGCGAGCGAGCAGAAGGATTGGGTGAGCGATCATATATTTTCGTAGCCGTTGTGTTGCCCAGACTAGGGCGAGGCACGTTTTCTCCAAGCTAGAGTATTTGGCTTCATAGCTTGTGAATCGTCTGCTTAGATAGTAGATCGCTTGCTCTTTTCTTCTTGTATCATCGTGCTGGCCAAGAACGCATTCAATTGTTTCTGCTGCGACGGAGATATATAACAGTAATGACCTACCTGGAGTAGGTGGCATGGGCACTGGAAGATTTAGCAGGTACTTTTTGATCATGTCGAAGGCTGCTTAACAGTCGTCATTCCATTCCTTTGGCGAGTTCTTTCATAGGAGCTTGAATATGGGCTTACAGACCGGAGTGAGTTGCACGATGAATCGGCAGATATACTGGATCCGCCTGAGGAAGCCCCAAATTTATTTTTCAGTCTTGGCCGGTGGCATTTTGATGATTGCCTTGTTCTTGGTCTCATCCACCCGAATACCATCTTTGCTGATAATAAAGCCTAACAGCTTGCCTCCAGTCGCACCAAAGACACATTTTTATGGATTGAGTCGGAGTTTAAACTTTTGTAGCTTGTCGAAGAGCTTTTTGAGGTCCTCGAATTGTCCTTCGATCGTGCGAGACTTAACAATCATGTCGTCCACATAGACTTTCATTTCCTTGTTTATCGTGTTGTGGAACAAGGCAGTCATGGCTCGCTGATATGTAGCTCTTGCGTTCTTTAGCCCGAAGGGCATAACCCGATAACAGAAAGTTCCCCATGGTGTGATGAAGGAAGTCTTCTCTCGATCTTCGATGACCATCTTGATCTAGTTGTAATTAGAGAAACCATCCATGAAGGAGAAGACCTTGTGTCGAGCAGTATTATCTACCAGTGTGTCGATGTGGGGTAAAGGGAAATCATCTTTAGGACTTGCTTTGTTGAGGTCCCTAAAATCGATGCACATCTTGACTTTCCCATCATTCTTTGGAACTTGTACGATATTTGTAAACCATTCAGGGTAGTTAGAGACTACCAAGAATCCAGTGTTATATTGCTTGATGACTTCAGCACGGATTTTCAGAGCCCATTCTGGCTTCATTCTTTGCAACTTTTGCTTGACTGGCTTCATGTCTGGCTTTGTTGGTAAATGGTGCACTACCAGATCTTCATCGAGTCCTGACATGTCTTCATATGAGAAAGCAAAGTTAGATAACCTTGGTCTCAGGAACTCCATCATCCTCTTCTTGTATTCTGGGGACAACGATCTTCCGATGCGCACCTCTCTGGGGAGTTCCGTTGACCTTAAGTTCACAATTTTGAAATCGTCTGCTACAACGTTGGCCTTTGTTTTGAACTTTTCGAGAGAATCCTCGAATTCGCAAGCGGTATGATCATTTCCCTCATCTAGGGCTTCATCCAAACCCATGAGCTTGAAGTGATCGAAATCATATGAGTTGACCTCAAAATCCTGTGTTGCATCTGAGGTGTTTGGCACAGCGATTTTTGAAAGTTTTTCTATTGTTTTTTTATTTTAAAAATTTTCTGATGTTTTGTGGTTTTGAGGAATATTTCATTTTTTTTTGTATTTTTGGGAATATGCAGTGGTTATGTTCCCCAGGGGGAGTTAGGGGGAGTATATGTTTGATCTTGTTGAATGAAGCTGGTTGAATGTTGAAACTGGTTGAATGTTAAATGTTGAATATTGATTTGCATGTATTAACCAGTTGTTTTACTTTTGTTTGGTTATGTGTTTTGTCACTAATTTGACAAAGGGGGAGATTGTAAGTGCTATAGTTTATATCCCTGTTTGTTGTCAAATTTGTGGTGCCAAAATCACTGTTATGTTATATATAACCTGCTTAAGTGAAGCTCTCTCAAGGATCAACATTCATGACTCCATGACCAAGCTAAGCTCACAACAAGCAAAGCTCACAAGACAAGACTCAAGCTGCAAGACTTCAAGAAGAGTTCAAGACAGTTTGTACACTTTCAAGATTAAGCTGCATCAAGGTTTGATCTACATCAAGATTATAAGGCTTATACTTCAAGGTCTCAAGTTCCGAATGTTTCAATGTCCATACTTCATGTTTGAGGTTTGATTGACCATAGGTTGACCTTAAAAGTAGGTCATTTCGGATACATAAACCGAATGCTTATTTTACATGTGATTGGTCTATTCTTCGACCAGTCTTAGGTCTTCTTCGACTAGTCCTAGACTTGCTTCGACCAGTCTAAGATATTCCTCGACCAGTCGTAAGTTTGTTACATATTCCGGATAAAATCTGTTAGTCTTCGACTAGTCCAGGAATCTGTTCGACCAGTCGTAGGAACAGTGTCGACTTATCTTCGACCAGTCGTACAATCTTCGACTCGAAGTCCAGCGAAGATTTTCTGGACCTACGACCCGTCGAAGGAAACCTACGACCAGTCGTAGGAGACCTACGACCAGTCGTAGAACGGTCAAAGTATATCCCGCCGGTTTTTTCAAATATCTGTTATGGCTTCGACTAGTCGAAGAGCACTCTAGACCAGTCGAAGACTCGATCTTCTCACCTATAAATATTGCACGAATCTCAGAAGAAATCATCGATTTAATTATAGTATTCAAGCCAATCTTCGTGGAACTTCTGAGAGATAATTCTGTGCTCCATTTAAGCTAAGTGTGCTTATTTAATATTCTTCTTTCCTTAGCTTTATTTTAATTGATTTTGTTTTTGCTATTCCAATCTGATTTGATAAAGAGGAATTATTATTCCCTTTCTTTGGAATCAAAATCAATTAAGGCAAGCCCTATTTGGTTTAATTTAAAATCTATTAGAATTAGAACCATTGTAATTGAGTACTGGACATTGAACTTGGACATTCAATCATCTACTTTGATTTGGTTCTACCGGGCTGGTACAACGAAGAAGATATTCAGGTATTTTACATATTATAAATTCCTTTATATTATTTTGGTTTCTTTCAAGATTTGCCAGAAAAATCTTGTTATATTGGTTATCTGAGGAAAGCCAGGAAAACTCAGAAGTGGGGTTTTTTAATTATGTAAGCCCACAGACAAAGACACAATTGTAAGGGTTTTGGGTGAACCTGGGAAAACCTATTTTTAGTGAATGCTAATATCCCCTGTGTGAGGATATTAGGAGTGGAGTAGCTTTTTGTGTGGCTGTTGTTTAACAGTTGGTGAACACACAGGCGAACCACTATAAACCCTTGTGTTGTGGTTGATTGTTTTATTCTTCTATTCTTTAATTATTCTTTTGTGGGATGTATGTATGGTGGTGAATGTTGTAATTATTTCATTCAAGCTTTGTGAGAATGTTGTAATAGCTTAGAATTTATTTTCAGCTATTCCTTTATCAGCTTGAATTTCAATTTCTTTTGAAAGTTGTTCCAGCAAGGTTGCCCTGCCATTTTTATGGTGTATGGCTGTCCCTAGAACAATACATTTTTAATTACAAGTTATTTCAATTCAGTTTGTATTTCTTTTTATATTCCTCTTCGATTTGAGACTTGATACAAAGACCTTTCTAGAAATAAGGTTGTCCTACCATAAACTCTGTTTTTGGTGTAAGGTTGTCCTTAGAAAAACGTTTGTATCAACCTCTCAAGATCTGAATTTTGAGGTTATTTTAATTTACTGCATTGCGATTTACTTTGGCTATCTTACTCTTTATTATTCCGCTGTTATAAGTTTTTATTTGGCATTGTCCTATTCACCCCCCCTCTAGGACATATAGCTTGGCCTTTTCAAGTGGTATCAGAGCCTAATAGCTCCTTTTTTTATTCTTGGATTTAATTCCTGAGCTAACGATTTAAGCTATTTAAGATGTCAAATTTTGATAGCCTTTCAGTCACAAGGCCTCCACCCTTTGATGGCTCCAACTATGCCTATTGGAAAGCCAGAATGAGGATCTTCCTCAAATCAATGGATGAAAATGTGTGGCAAGCCACAGTGACTGAATGGAATCCTCCTATCATGGAAGTTACTGGGGTTGATGGTTCGAAATCTATGAAAACCACACCATATTACCAATGGACCACTCTTCAGAAAAGTGAGAGTAGTGCAAATGCTAAAGCACTAAATGTAATTACTTGCGCACTATCACCGGATGAGTTCAAAAGAATCATTTCCTGTGATACTGCAAAGCAAGCTTGGGATATATTAGAAATGACACACGAGGGTACTACAATTGTCAAAAAATCTAAAGTCCAACTCCTCACAACCAGATTTGAAGAAATTCATATGGAGGAAAATGAAATGTTTATGGACTTTTACACTAGATTGAATGACATTGTAAACTCAATGTGGGGTCTTGGCGATAAAATCACAGAAAGTAAAGTGTGTGCAAAAATATTACGCTCACTTCCTGAACGGTTCAATTCTAAAGTAACCGCGATCCAGGAACTTCGTGATACGGATAATATGAGGGTAGAAGAACTACTTGGTTCACTACAAACCTACGAGTTAAACTTTAAAGCTCCTAAAGGTAAATCTATCGCACTAAAATCTTCTAAATGTAATTCAGAAGAAAATTCTGATTCAGAAGATGATATGGCTCTTTTAGCTAAAAAATTTTATAAGATTTTCAAAAGTAAGAAAAGGGTTGATTTTCAAAAATCAAATGACAAAAAGAAGTTTAGACCCAAATCTCGAAAATCCTTGAAAGATAGTCAATGTTACAACTGTCTAGAATATGGGCACTTAGCAAATAGATGTCCTAAAAGGGGCAAACCCAAGAAGAAGGGTATGTTGGCTACATGGGATGAATCATCTGATTCTGAAGGTTCTTCTGAATCAGAAGATTCTGAAACTGAGTCGGGCAATGAGGTTAAAGCTCTTATGACTCTAGCCAAATTCACATTTTCAGATAATGACTCAACAAGTGAAGAAAATCTGAATAATGAATGTGAAAATGAAGATGATCTTCAAGATGCTTACAATGCCCTATATAAGGAAAGTTATAAAATTGCTGTCAAACTTAAACTTCAAAAAGAAAAGTTTTCCAAACTCAAAAATTATTTTGAATCACTTGTCTTAGAAAAATCACAAATTTCAGATTGTTTTGAAAAATCAAAATGCGATTTGGAATTCAAAAACTCTCAAATTGTTGATTTAAAATTTGAAATTGAGAATCTTAAAACAGAAGTATCTTCTCTTCTGAGTTTAAAGGACACATGGAAATATGCCCAAGGTGATCCAAAGTTAGAGAAACTTTTATCCGGATCAAGAAAATGTGGCGATCGATCCGGGTTGGGCTATGATAAAAATTTACCTCCTAAACAAAAGTATACTCCTCCTATGTTTGTTAAAGGAGAGTCCTCAAACTCAAAAGGGAAAAGTACTTATCAAGATTTTTCTAAAAATTCAAAAACTTTTCAAAAACCTAGAAACAGCGATGTCAACTTTAATCAGAAACGAAATCCTCTAGCTGAAAAGATAGTTGATTTACTCAAGGAGCTCTTAAAATCTAACTCTTCAGGTCATTCCTACAAATATACACAAAAGAAGACCAACTATGTTCCTAAACCCAAAACAGTTATGAAATGGGTTCCTAAAGTTACGTGCTTGGTTGCTCACACTGCTTTTAAAGCAACAAGTCATTCAAAGTGGTACCTAGACAGTGGATGTTCCAGGCATATGACAGGTGACAAAGCTTTATTCACCGATCTGAAAGATATGACTGATGGTTCAGTCACATTTGGTGATGGAAGCAACTGCAAGATTTTAGGCCAAGGTACGGTTCAACTTTTTAATCTTCCGGTGTTTAAAAATGTTTTATACGTTGAGGGCCTAAAGCACAACTTGCTTAGTATATCACAAATATGTGATAATAACCATAATGTTCGGTTTTCTAATCAAAGCTGTGAAATACTAAATAATAAGGGTTCTGTAATATTAACTGGACGTAGAACGTCTGAAAATTGCTATATTATTAACGAATCCAGCTCATCTAATCAAACATGTTACATGGTCCATACAGACAAGACTGATTTATGGCACAAACGTCTTGGACATGTACATTATCAAAATTTATATCGATTGAGCAAACGAGAACTTGTAAGAGGTTTACCCAAATTTCAGAAATTAGATAAAATATGTGGTGAGTGCCAGATAGGCAAACAAACAAAGAACTCACACAAAAAGGTGAATTCAAATACCACATCAAGACCACTCGAACTTCTCCACATGGATCTGATAGGACTTACCAGAACGGAAAGTTGTGGTGGTAAAAAGTATATCCTGGTAATAGTTAATGAATTTACCAGATATACGTGGGTAGTCTTCTTAAGGGATAAATCTGAAACCCTTGAAGAAGTAAGAAAAGTTCTCAGAAGGATTCAAACTGAAAAATCCTCTCAAATCAGTAAAATTCGTAGTGATCATGGATCTGAATTTGAGAATAGCAATTTTGAGAAGTTCTGTACCGACCAAGGAATATTACATGAATTCTCTGCTCCCAAAACTCGACAACAAAATGGAATTGTTGAAAGGAAGAATAGGGTGCTTTAAGAAATGGCTAATGTTATGTTGAATAGCATGAAGCTCTCTAAAAATCTTTGGGCTGAAGCAGTCAACACAGCTTGCTATATTATTAACCGAGTCTACACTAGAAAAGATAATAATAAAACGGCTTACGAATTGTGGTTCAATAAAAAGCCTACTGTTAAATACTTTCGAGTTTTTGGCAGCAAGTGCTATATTTTACGTGATCGTGAAAATTTGGGAAAGTTCGATACGAAGAGTGATGAAGGTATTTTTCTAGGATATTCTTTAAACAGTCGAGCTTATAGGGTCCTGAACAAAAGGACTGGTGTGATTTAAGAATCCATTAATGTTGTCATTGATGATCACTTAAACACACCAATTTCTAATTCAGATAATGATGAAGTACTAATCATTGATAAACCCGATACTTCAGACTGATTCTGAGTTGAGGACTATTAAAGATCATCCAACCACTCAAATTCTTGGAAACCCTCTCACCGGTGTTCGCACCCGTAGACAACTTGAGGATATATGTAATTATGTATGTTTTACATCCCAAATTGAACCATCTAACGTAAAAGAAGCTCTTGCTGATGAGAACTGGATTGTTGCGATGCAAGATGAACTCAACCAATTCATAAGAAATGATGTTTGGTATCTCGTACCAAGACCTAAAGATAAACACATCATTGGAACAAAATGGATATTCAAAAATAAGTCTGACGAATGTGGAAATATAATTAGAAACAAGGCTAGACTAGTGGTACAAGGTTATACTCAAATTGAAGGAATTGATTTTGATGAAACCTTTGCACCAGTAGCACGTCTTGAATCTATCAGACTATTTATATCCATTGCATGTTTTAGAAAGATAAAGATCTATCAGATGGATGTGAAAAGTGCTTTTCTAAATGGCAATTTACATGAAGAAGTTTATGTTGAACAGCCAATGGGATTTGAAGATTCCAAAAATACTGATCATGTATATTGGCTTAAAAAGGCACTTTATGGTTTAAAACAAGCACCTAGGGCATGGTATGAGAAACTAACAAAATTTCTTTTAAGTCATGATTTTCAAATGAGATCTGTTGATAAAACTCTGTTTGTTAAAAAACATAATGATCATATCTTAATGGTACAGATTTATGTTGATGATATCATTTATGGATCAACTTGTACTAACTTGACTACTGAGTTTGCAGATTTGATGAAATCACAGTTTGAAATGAGCATGGTTGGGGAATTGACTTATTTCCTTGGATTGCAAGTAAAGCAACAACCTGAAGGAATATTCATTTCTCAATCTAAGTATGCCTTGAATCTGATCAAGAGATTTGGATTTGAGAATGGTAAGAATTTCGATACTCCTATGAGTACTACCCTGAAACTATCAAAAGACTCTAATGGTAAAAATGTTGACTCAAAACTTTATCGGAGTATGATTGGTAGTTTGTTATATTTAACTGCTAGTAGACCTGATATTTCTCTAAGTGTTGGTATTTGCGCAAGATATCAATCGATCCAAAAGAATCTCACTTGATTCTTTGTCAAGCGAATTATTAGATATGTCGCAAATACTGTAAATCTCGGTCTCCGGTATCCTCATGAAACCAATGTCCAATTAGTTGGGTACTTGACTGGGGTGGTAATCTAGATGATAGAAAATCAACCGGTGGTGGTTGTTTTTATTGAAAATTGTCTAGTTTCTGGTTTAGTAAGAAACAAAATTCTATATCACTTTCAACGGCTAATCAGCCGGTAATGCATGTACACAACTTGTTTGGATGCAACAAATGCTAAGTGATTATGGAATTAAACAGGATTCTATGTTATTACACTGTGATAATTCCAGTGCGATAAATATTTTAAAAAATCCTATTCAGCATTCTCGTACTAAGCACATTGACATTATATTTCATTATATAAGGGAATTAGTAGAAGAAAAAGTTATATCTCTAGAATATATTCCTACTGAAGATCAACGTGCTGATATTTTTACAAAACCTCTTGATAAAAGCAGGTTCAAAAAGATGAAATTTGATCTTGGCATGTGCATTTTAAATTGATAATTTATGCCTTCTTGTATAATATTGTATATATTTGCTAGATTAAATTCCAATTTTTATGTAAATTGCAAGAAAATTGAATTTTTGGGGTTTGTACGACCAGTCGTGAGTATACACGACCAGTCGTACTACGACCGGTCGTAGATACCCACGACCAGTCGTGGAACACGGGTTTCACTTATATTGGGGCTTTTTCTCTTTCTTCCTCATTTCTTCTTTCTTCTCCTTGGAGCCGAACTTCGACTCGTCGAACCCATCCTTCAAATCCTTCAAGGTTAGTGTTCCAAATCCTCTTTTTCTTGCATATTTGTGTCAAGATTGTTTCCTTTTCTCTCTTGAAGCTTTCTATTTTGAAATTCATTGAGATTTGGGGTTTGGATTTTGAAAAATCTGTTTTAAGAAAACCCACTTCTCAATCCTTTGCAACTTCCTATTTTCTTGAAATCCTTGTTGCAAATGGCTTTTAGAGGTAGAAAAACTACATCCCGTGGTCCATCTTCTTCCTCCAGATCGACCGCTATCTCTAAGCGTCATCTTCTTGTTCCTAATGATGATCCATCATATGTGAGGGACATTAGATCACGTAATGTTATCGTTGAACGTCCTGTAGATGTTAATCATATTGCACCTTTTGACATCCTTCCTCTGCTTGAAGCTGTAGGTTGGGTTAACTTATTGTATTGGGGTGGGCCTGCATACCGGTCCATTGCCCAATCCATGTTTACGTGTATTAGTGCATTTTCTCAGGATAATTTAACTTTTCAAATTTCTACAAGAGAAGGGCCTTTTAACGTTGATCGTCATTTAATTTCAGCCCTTATGAAAATTCCTGTGAATGATGAGGGTATTCCAATTCATAACTTAACTGATAAACCCTCAATGGCTAAAAAACGCATTCTAACTAGAGACTTGTGCAACATGGATGTTCAATGGACTCAAAAAGGGAATGCGCTCCCCGCAAGGTATTTGTTACCCAAATACAGAATTCTTCACAGAATTTTTGTTTCTAATCTGTATCCTCGATCAGGTAATAAATCTGACTTGACTTCATTTATGGTTCGTGTTATCCATGCTATTTCCAATGGTACTCAGATTTGTTTTCCATCCTTAATCTGTCATTTCATTCTTCAGTTTCAACTCCACCCTGGTCATAGTGACATTCCTTTTGCTTATTTTATGACTGTATTGGCTACTCATATGTTAGTCGATATGCCTGTTGATGAAGCACCTATCCATCATCTGATCTTCAACAATACAAATATTAATAAGTTGAAGTTGGATCTGCTTCCTGAACAAGGTGGTGGTGTTGGTGGTGGTCCTGAAGAAGCTGGTGTTGATATTAATATGGATGATATTTTTGAGGAACTGGATTCTGACTCTGCTAATGATCCAGATTTTGTACCATCTGATGTTGATGCACGTCTAAGTGCATTAGAGGGTAAAGTTGAGAATATTAATGTTAAGTTGGAGAACATGTCTGTTGCTCATGATTTGCAATTCAAATACATGCGCAAATATCTTAGGCGCTTGAACAAAGGCATGCACCAACTTGACCCTTCTATTCCTGCTCCTTCATCAAGTTCTAGTTCTGACAAGTTTTTATGAGACTTTTTGGTCTGTAATAACTTTATTACTTAGCACTTGTTTGCTTGGGTATGAGTTGGATTCTATTTATGTTTTATGCTGAATATTTGTTCTTGATGTAATGCTGGATATATGTGATGCTATCTTGAGTTCCTCTTACTCTCTTACTTCCTCATGTTTCCTCTCATGACTTCCTTTCTTTAGTTCTCCTTTGTCATATTGTGACAAAAAGGGGGAGAATGGTTTGTTCTTAATGTGATTGTGAGGGGAGTAGCAGTGGTTATGTTACCCAGGGGGAGTTAGGGGGAGTATATGTTTGATCTTGTTGAATGAAGCTGGTTGAATGTTGAAACTGGTTGAATGTTAAATGTTGAATATTGATTTGCATGTATTAACCAGTTGTTTTACTTTTGTTTGGTTATGTGTTTTGTCACTAATTTGACAAAGGGGGAGATTGTAAGTGCTATAGTTTATATCCCTGTTTGTTGTCAAATTTGTGGTGCCAAAATCACTGTTATGTTATATATAACCTGCTTAAGTGAAGCTCTCTCAAGGATCAACATTCATGACTCCATGACCAAGCTAAGCTCACAACAAGCAAAGCTCACAAGACAAGACTCAAGCTGCAAGACTTCAAGAAGAGTTCAAGACAGTTTGTACACTTTCAAGATTAAGCTGCATCAAGGTTTGATCTATATCAAGATTACAAGGCTTATATTTCAAGGTCTCAAGTTCCGAATGTTTCAATGTCCATACTTCATGTTTGAGGTTTGATTGACCATAGGTTGACCTTAGAAGTAGGTCATTTCGGATACATAAACCGAATGCTTATTTTACATGTGATTGGTCTGTTCTTCGACCAGTCTTAGGTCTTCTTCGACTAGTCCTAGACTTGCTTCGACCAGTCTAAGATATTCCTCGACCAGTCGTAAGTTTGTTACATATTCCGGATAAAATCTGTTAGTCTTCGACTAGTCCAGGAATCTGTTCGACCAGTCGTAGGAACAGTGTCAACTGATCTTCGACCAGTCGTACAATCTTCGACTCGAAGTCCAGCGAAGATTTTCTGGACCTATGACCAGTCGAAGGAAACCTACGACCAGTCGTAGGAAACCTACGACCAGTCGTAGAATGGTCAAAGTATATCCCGCCGGTTTTTTCAAATATCTGTTGTGGCTTCGACTAGTCGAAGAGCACTCTAGACCAGTCGAAGACTCGATCTTCTCACCTATAAATAGTGCACGAATCTCAGAAGAAATCATCGATTTAATTATAGTATTCAAGCCAATCTTCGTCGAACTTCTGAGAGATAATTCTTGCTCCATCTAAGCTAAGTGTGCTTATTTAATATTCTTCTTTCCTTAGCTTTATTTTAATTGATTTTGTTTCTGCTATTCCATTTTGATTTGATAAAGAGAAATTATTATTCCCTTTCTTTGGAATCAAAATCAATTAAGGCAAGCCCTATTTGGTTTAATTTAAAATCTATTAGAATTAGAACCGTTATAATCGAGTACTGGACATTGAACTTGGACATTCAATCATCTACTTTGATTTGGTTCTACCGGGTTGCTACAACGAAGAAGATATTCAGGTATTTTACATATTGTAAATTCCTTTCTATTATTTTGGTTTCTTTCAAGATTTGCCAGAAAAATCTTGTTATATTGGTTATCTGAGGAAAGCCAGGAAAACTCAGAAGTGGGGTTTTTTAATTGTGTAAGCCCACAGACAAAGACACAATTGTAAGGGTTTTGGGTGAACCTGGGAAAACCTATTTTTAGTGAACGCTAATATCCCCTGTGTGAGGATATTAGGAGTGGAGTAGCTTTTTGTGTGGCTGTTGTTTAACAGTTGGTGAACACACAGGCGAACCACTATAAACCCTTGTGTTGTGGTTGATTGTTTTATTCTTCTATTCTTTAATTATTCTTTTGTGGGATGTATGTATGGTGGTGAATGTTGTAATTATTTCATTCAAGCTTTGTGAGAATGTTGTAATAGCTTAGAATTTATTTTCAGCTATTCCTTTATCAGCTTGAATTTCAATTTCTTTTGAAAGTTGTTCCAGCAAGGTTGCCCTGCCATTTTTATGGTGTATGGCTGTCCCTAGAACAATACATTTTTAATTACAAGTTATTTCAATTCAGTTTGTATTTCTTTTTATATTCCTCTTCGATTTGAGACTTGATACAAAGACCTTTCTAGAAATAAGGTTGTCCTACCATAAACTCTGTTTTTGGTGTAAGGTTGTCCTTAGAACAACGTTTGTATCAACCTCTCAAGATCTGAATTTTGAGGTTATTTTAATTTACTGCATTGCGATTTACTTTGGCTATCTTACTCTTTATTATTCTGCTGTTATAAGTTTTTATTTGGCATTGTCCTATTCACCCCCCCTCTAGGACATATAGCTTGGCCTTTTCAATCCACCAGTTCTTGTTTGTGGATCCTGTTAGTGCAAACTTGTATTGTAACGTGATTATTGTGATGTACTGAATAGAGATGTGTGGGAGGGTTGCTCTCGTTTACTGTTGGTCTTGTGCTGACTCTTTTGGGAGAGGGAGCATGGGGTTTTCTAGAGGAATAAGGGAGAGGGCGAAAGGAGTCTAAGGGAGGGAGCTGTTCTTTACAATAGGCAGTGTTGCTTGTGTATTCGGTGTGGCATTTGACACTAAGCGAAGCAACAGTTCTTGCATTGCTTTGAGACTCTGGGCCATCTCTTGCATGGTGGTGTTGGCTTGTGGGCCTGCTGGAGCCACTGGTGGTAGCAGTGTGGGTGTTGGTGTAGGTGCGGGTGCTGATGTTTTAAGAGCTGGCTGAGCTACCAGCTTTTTTTCATGGGTAGCTTGAGAGGTCATGGCTGTGCGGGATTGAGTGGTCATGGTTCGGATCTATGCCCAAGAGAATGCAAGCCAAAGATTTTTTTTTTTTTGTGAGTGCAGTGATGAATGTCCCTTGAGATTGGAATACCACGCACTTTCGAGTTGGGTCTCAACTAGTGCAAGCTAACAACTCCACAGTGGAGTCGCCATTCTGTAGACACTAAAAATCGATGCCCACATTAATTTGTATGTTATGTTTTTGGTAGTGGGGGTGAGTAGGCTGATTTGTAGATGTTGGAGTCACCACTAGCCAATTAATCTCAAAATCCTGTGGTCGGTTAGAACCCACGGAATACGTAAGGTTGGAGAAATACGGAGACTCTCCTTTCTTAGATTCACTCCTGGTCTGCCATACAGGATTTTGGGTAAGGGATCTTGATTACAAAGAGGGAAGGGGTTAGGCACCCTTTCTGCCCGTACAGATGTACGGTCTTTACTTAGTGTGGTAAAACAATCTCAAGGGATGATGGATGCTGTGGTCGAGATGGGACTAGGCACACATGCGGATTTTTGATGTAGCAAGATCCGAGATTTCAGTAAGCCAAAGAGCATATGTCCAACGACGTGTCTAGAAGGCAGATTTGATGATGCTTTTGTAAAAAGGTAAAGAAGAGTGGACTAGATCACTAGGAATTTCTGATGTGACAGGATTCGGTGTATGACAAGTCATAGAGCTTACGTTCACTAGAGACCTTGAGGGGCAGGGGGGTTGAGAAGGGAATAGATGTCATGATGAGTGCTTGTGTAAAAATGAATGGATCTTTGGCTTGATCTTAAGTAGGCTAAGACGTGGACTGAACCATGACAAATCCGGGCCAAGCTTATGGGCTGGAAAGGTTGAGAGGAAGGCTAAGGGATGGTTTGAAAAATCAGAACTTTGAAGGCTTGGGAGCTCCTTCCGTCTCCTTTACTCTCTTCCTCACTCTCTTTCTCTCTTACTCTCTCAAGCTTAAAGGGAGAAGTGACTTGTTGGGTGTTGGAATGAGAAGAGGAGAGGGCTATTTATAACCTTCTCCAATGGCTCTATGGTAAATAAGGGGGTAGGTAAGGGTTAAAATGATGATATGGAGGCTTGTAATTGGCTAGGGAGAGAGGATTGGCTCTTGAGGTCAGTAAAATGGTAAATTGTGAAGACGGGGGGCTGTGACAACTATCCACACGCGGGCCGCGAGCGGTTGTACTAGGAGTACCGCCGGCTGTAGTCCGACTACTGTCCGGGCCTCGCTTGGGCCGGGCTCGAGCATGCAGGTTTTGTTTGCTGTGTTGGTTCCCCAGGTGGTCCTCTTTTGGGGTTTTGCGGCTTAGATAGGTGGGCTTAGGTTTGGGTAAGGGGGTCCTAGTTAGGGTATAGTGTAAAGACGGGGTTGTATGTGGATTGAATGGTTTGGATCTAGGTTTCTAGTCACGGGTTGGCAATTTGGGGGTTTTAGGGATGATTTGTCAGATATAAGCTGGGATTGGGTTCGGGATATGCTTATGGTTCCTGGACTGTCTTAGCCTTCTTGAGATATTAGCTTGGGTGGGGTGTCTACAATAATAAATTGGAAACTCAATCTTATGATTCTGTACTTTTAACTGAATGGCCTGATATATCGATATCTAAAAGTAGCTCCCATGCTCTGTATACAAACGAGACAAATCTTGATCGACCATTTTCTCCAGCTAAGCATTGCATAAGAAGTGGCCCCACATGCTATCCGCATAGGTAATGAGCTCACAGTTAACACAAAATTCTGGAGAAAGCATGAGAAAAAAATGGTATAAAGGCAATCAAAAATCTAAACCCATCATCAATTTCATATGAAAGTATAAAGGTAGAAATTAAAATTACTTGGATTTTGAGATAACAGATTGTCCATGATGGGATCAGGAGATTTATCTCCATTTTATGACAAATGTGGATCGATTAAAAGGCATCTTCTTAATCTAGCATATCTGCAAGGAAGGTGACTTAGCTTTCATGCACAATATGGAAAAAGAAAGAAAGAAAGAAAAAACCCAATTAGAACATATAACAAAGAAAGAAGATGAAAGATAAAATACATCCGAGCACAGTAGGTGCAGAAACTCAATGCATTGACTATCGACATGAACCAAGTTTGCGAATAAAGATGCAATACAAGTAAGATATGCACATGTAAGTAGTCATAGTCAAGTTGGAGAACCCACAAAAGGTGATTTCATTATCTAGAATATCTTTGATCATAAATTAAACAAGGATTAGGTAAAATTAAAGAAAAGATGACATCTTAGTGACAATCTTGGATATGAGAGTTTCCTTTAATTGATGAAATTCACTACTATAGTTAAAAACTAACTCTAATTATTGATATTCTTCAAGGACGCTTTTAGACACTCACCATGGAACCTATGGCTTCGATTGTAGACAACAAATCTCCTTCTGGTTGGGGCTCATCACTCAATGATGATAATAGTGAAGTCGTTGATGTGACCTATTGTAGGAAAAAGTATAGTACAATATCAACAAATAAGCAAGTGGTAAAATCTCTGACATGAGTGGTGAAAACAATTGAAAACTTCACATATTTAATAGGACCACCAACAGAAAAAAAAATGGTAAGAGTTACATGCCATTTGCGTGATTTATAGATGTAATTTCCAGCTTGGTCTCCTTTGTATTTTCCTTGGCCAGGAAAATTTGTCTTGGAAAGGAAAAATAAGCCTGTAAAATAATCAACTTGCTATTGTGAATGTTTTGAAGACGTCCAATCTCTGTATAAACGAACCTGCAATGATGAGGAAGCAACAATTACAAGCATAATAGTAGATTATGCTATTAAATAATGCTCTTGTTTCATGGAACATAAAAAAATGAACTCCCATTACTAACATTTAACAAAAGATATTAAAGACCCAATTTTCATATCTATCTGATCAATGGATAATAAGTTGTGTGTGGACCATTATTGGTGATTAGGTCTAAATATGAACCGTTTACATTTTGATCAAATCTTATAATGGCTATGTCAATCAAATATAAATGTAGGAATCATTTTATACCTTAGATTTTAAGATTGTGTTCGAATGGATCGGATCTGATCTCCACCATGTTTGCTTAATTTGGATAGTTCTTACTTTTTATATAGGGAGTATGGATGGATTTGACTATTTGGTGGCCATAAAGATGAAATGGTAGAATCATGCTTGTGACACTATAAATTAGATTTTGAAAGCATGAATGGTTGGATATAAGTGATCTATTGGCCCATTTCTAATTTGGGATGTGTGATGTCAATGGATGGCTCAGATCTATCCTATATGATCAAATGATCATTTAAAATAAGAGAATAGGGAAAATAAGGAAAATTAAAAAGTTATAAATTATGGATCATTTGGACAATGCAAACAGAGCCGGTTCGATCAATCAATCAATCAATCAATCATTTTGATTGGTTGGAAATAGACCAAACAGTTGAGTAACTTAATTCTGAAAATCTGAATATGTTCGACCAGTTGAAAAGGTCTTTCAACTGATTGAAGGGTATTTCAACCGATTAAATAAGTATTTTCAACCAATCAAAATGGACAAAAGTTGTTAAGTGAATGTTGTTAAAAATCAGATCTAACTCAATCGATCGAAATAGGTTTCAATCGAACCTTCACCAGTTGAATGTAGTGTTGATCGATCGATTCGATCGGTCGAAAATATGCAGGGATGTTCCGTTGAATTAAAATATTGACATCTTATTTCTGTAATGGAAATTATTAATAATCTTTGATTTCCTTAGAATGTTGGGATGATCAGAACACCTTCATTAATTGGGTTGTGCCCCACATTGAGACGAAGTTATTCTGAAATTTTGTGAAAAAAGATAGTAAATGACAATAATTTCTATACATCAAATTTGGAAAAATGAATGACCATTTATGGACTGACTACACTGATGTATACTAATAGAAATATTATTTCAAATTTATTTCTTTATGTGATTGTGAACTGATTGATCTGAGAATAACATCTCGAAATCCACATCACCAGATTTCAGGTAAGTGATCCTAACATGTTTCATCTCCATTGTAATTAAAATAGTCATCTTATGGTTTTAATGTTTGTGATTCCTTGTATTGAGTGTTTTTTTTTAATTTTCTTAGATTTAAAATTCAACATGTGTGTGTGTGTGTGTGTGTGTGTGTGTGTGTGTGTGTGAGACAATTGTTAATATTATGCATAAACTATTCTCATACATCTATTACCATGCATCGTATAACTGCACTGAATACCTGGGGGCACTCCTTGGATGACCTCTAGGTACTTACAATACTAGGTGACCTAGGGGAGAATTCTCAGATGCCCACAATATGTGAAAGCCTACCAAGATGGTGAAAGCCTACCCGAAAGGGAAGATATAGATTGATGGAATCTAATTCAAGCAAGTAGATTGATTAATCCACTTGATACATTCATGCATACATGCATCTCATGTTATTAATGCATTCCTATTTTAATTATGATGTGCATAAACAATGATAGGTTCGCTCACTAGACCTGACCAACTAACATTATATTAATGGAAAAACCATATAGATTTAGTAAACGATGAAACAATTGCTTCAGATTTAGGGTAGGAATGTGAACCGGTGGATGATTCACAAGGGCAATGGCCCTATCTTGATGAAGACGAGGTAGATATATTAAATCACTATCACATCCATAGCAAAATTTTGATATTTCTTTAACTATGTTTCTGAACTAACTTTAAGTTGAGTAGCTAGAAATTATGAATAGTTAAAGTATTTATTAGTAAATGATTTAATAAAACCCCAAATGGGTGGGCTGTGGTACCATGCTTAGCTTTTATGAATGTTATAAATATGTGTAATGAGTAATTATCCTGGTAGTGGATGTACGTATGTATGATTGGACTGATTTAATGAAAGATATATTGCTGAATGTTTGTGATCGTGAACTTAATGTACAATTTAAAAGCCTCTGGAAAGTATGAATATATGATTTAAGTTTACACCGTGCACAAGTCATGTGCCGTAACTTGGGCCTGAGAGTGCACATTCTGTATTTGAATTTCGGGGCATGACATGTGGTCATACATATAACTACTAATAACTGCCACTTCACCCAATTGTCATCTTTTGAACATGCCAAGTGCCATTTGGGTTCCACACTAATATTGGCAAGCTAGTCAAACCAGCTACCATTCCACACCGCTCGAGCTCCTGGTTAGACCCATGACTTGCACCAAGGGTCGACTCAGGTCTAGGTCACATTGATGAAAATTTAAGGATCCTCATTCTTATTGTGACAATGCATACGTGCAAAGTGTGCTGAAAGGACATTAAAGGCTCCTAGGCAACCCACTTTCCATTTTGCACATGCGCGCATGCACGTATATGGACAGTGCGAGGAGTTTTGATCAATATGGATCTTAGGTGACAAAATATCCTTATCAAACCAAATTTCCATATTTCATTTTTGGAAGTAAACCTATTTTAAAGGTTAAAAAGGTTACTTTTGAAATGAAAGTATTAAATAAAAAATTTGGATGGAATTGAAAATAAAAGAAAACTTTTCATATCTAAAATTGGCACCCTTATTATTATTATTTTTTAACGCATCACCGGATGTACTTTCTAGCAATCAATTTTCCCATTTGACCATATCCTTACATTAAGAACACACTAATACATAATTGATTTAATATCCTTTGGACATGGAATTAGCTTGCATGATTTAATTTCTCCATTTCAGTGGTCTTTTCACACATTGCGACTTGCCAATCGTCGACCCTTTTGTAGCTTTGAAAGGAGCTGGTTCTTGTGTATTGTTGATTCTCAAATTGTTGTGGAGAAATTCCTTTCCCTCAGGGTTCATGCGCATTAGCTTATTTCCAAAGTGTCACGCTTGCGCATTAGCTGAGTTCATGTGCTTTTTGGATTGAGGTTCCGTACACTCAATGATTGTGAGCATTATTTAACACCGTATGCTTCAACTACCCTCCAAGCACAAATCATGTATCCAAGCCTTCTACCATGCAAGTTTCGACTACATGTGGAGAATTAAATCATATACTAAACACTCATATGATTTCTCACGAGAATCACTTTGCTCTAATGCCATTAGTTGAGTTTGCATTTTGTTTTTGGTTGGTGTAACATAAATCACACGGCAATCACAGTCACATACCACCATGTGATCACGACCAAAACAAATTCCATGCTTCATGAGTCGAAGAACAACAAAAGAAGATGAATATCTTTGATTTCTCTGGTGAAAAGCAAATACAATAATAATAATAATAATCTTCTTCTTCTTATTCACATATGCTTTTTTTTTAAAAAAAAAAAATTTTATTTTATTTTATTTATGCACATACTCACCTCACACACACACACGCACACATACACAGCCCACATGGGCACTCGATCCCGAGATCTCTGTGTTGAAACAAAGTCTATTTATCACTATGTTAGGTACGGATCTTTACACTCCACTATAGGAAATTCCACTTTTACCTATGAAATAATTCATAGGTAAATTGTAAGATTTTGTAGGCAAAAAGTTTTACCTACGAAAACATTCGTTGGTAAAAGACCGTGGGTAAAGGCTTTTACCGATGAATTTGTTCGTAGGTAAAAATGTTTCACGAAACTTTTACCTACGAATATTTTTGTACGTCAAAACTGTGTACCAATTTTGTTGGCAATAGTAAGACTTTTACCTACGAAATTATTCGTAGGTAAAAAATATTTACAAAACTTTTACCTAGGAAAATTTGCGTAGCTAAAAACTATGTACCTACGAAATTATTCGTATGTAAAAAATATTATCCGAGCTTTTCCCTACGAGGGTTGGAACTTTTACCTATGAAATTTGTTGTAGGTAAAAAACGTGGGGAAAACTTTTTCCTACGAAATATTTCGTAGGTAAAATTCTCTCTCTCTCTCTCTCTCTCTCTCTCTCTCTCTTTCTCTTTTCTTCCAATTTTCGGGCAAAAATTCATGATATACACCTGTTACAATATATTTCATCATATTCTTCCTGATATACACCTGTTATAATATGTTTCATCATATTCACATTCACATCCATCTAAACACAAACTATGTACATCCAAACACAAACAATCTTATATATCCATGTCACATTCTAAAAAATTCTCATACGAAAGATTCCAGGGGAAATATGTGGAGAGGAATATGAGATTTCTACTTGCAATCTAAACAAAAGTCCCCAATAATGGAATCCATAAGAATCCATGTTTTAGTAGTGCAGATGAAAACCTTGGGAATCCATCATTGAATAATTATTATACTTTGCTTTTCCCACACTCCAAACAGGCCCTAAAGACATTAAGGCATTAGGTGATGTACAACTCTGCTTGAACTGGTGCTATAGATAAGTGGAAAAGGGATTAAAAGCCTAGTTGTTTGACTACTCCGCTTGGATGGTCGAAAATTGAATGTTGATGGCAACTCTTCTTGAAATCCAGGCACATGGCATTGGAGGTGCCATCCATGGTGATAAATGAACGATCTGGCTAGTACTTTCCAGCACAATTGGTAGCCTCAAACCATGGTGAATTAGAAGCTCTTTTTTTTTTTTTTTTATTAGCAACAAATATAATTAGACCTATATTATGGGGCCTTAAGTTGGTTCATAATCTTTTATCGGTGCCCGGTTATGGAGGGTGACTCCAAGAGTGTAAACGGCAGCCTCTTGCTTGCACCATTGATTTCTTTCTTTTTTTTTCCTAAGTGAGATTTTGAGCTTTAGAGTTGAATCAAATTTTAACTTTCTTAAGGGGCAAAGATAGTAGTCTAAAAGTATTTAAAGACTTGTGAACACTCCTTTTGCATATGATGGGAGTCTATTTAAAGTCTTCATCTAAATGAATTTGAAGAATCGTGAACACTCCTTTTGCATATGATGAGAGTATATTTAAAGTCTTCATCTAAAAGTATTTAAAGAATTGTGAACACTCCTTTTGCATATGATGGGAGTCTATTTAAAGTCTTCAGGGTGATGACAATAAACAACTCCCCCATCTCATATGCTAAATAGCCGCAATCAAAGAATTCGCAATAAAGCTAACCAAATCCCCGTTCGTTGTCTCTTATAAGACTTGAAAGAAGGGTAGAGGAAAGCCATTCAATCCTGGCACCTTGTCCCTTCTCAAAGAGTTCATCGCTTTCCTCACCTCCACCACTCAGATTGGCACCTCCAAGATCAAAACTTCCTCCTTAAATAACTAATTGAAACAGAAATTGTCCATCTTAGGCCAATGTCACCTTCTTTAGGCAGAAACTCATAGTAATATACAAGCACACCACAAACCTAGTCTTTACACCTTCAAACCAACTCCCGTCGACCAAAATAAAAGAGATCTTATTTGATGTAGCCTGAACACAAGTCACTTTTGAAATAATTCTGTGTTCTTATAACTATTCCAAGTTTAGGTTATAGGTTTAGGTTTAGGCCAATGGTTTAGGGGTTCTGATTCGGGTTCAGGATCGGGTTTAGGTTTGGGTTTTCAAGTTTAGGTTTAGGTTTAGGTTAGAGAGTTGAGATTAGGATTAGGTTTAGGTTTAGGTTTAGGGAGCTGAGATTAGGATTAGGTGTAGGTTTAGGTTTAGGGATTTGAGAATATGTTTAGGTTTTAGGTTTTAGGTTTAGGTCTAGGTTATAGGTTTAGGTTAAGGTTATAGGTTTTGGTTTGGGTTTAGGTTATAGGTTATAGGTTAAAGGTTATAGGTTTAGGTTTAGGTTATAGGTTTAGGGATTTGGAAATAGGTTTAGGTTTAGTTTAGGTTAGGTTATAGGTGATAGGTTTAGGTTAAGGTTATATGTTAAGGTTTAAGTTTAGGTTTAGGAATTCGGGTTTGGGTTTGGGTTATATGTTTGGGTTCAGGTGTAGGTTGAAGTTAAGTGAATTAAGTTTAGGTTATAGGTTTAGGTTTAGGTTTAGGTTATAGGTTATGGGTTTAGGTTTAGGCTAAGGGTTTAGGGATTCAGATTCGGGTTCGGGATCGGGTTTAGGTTTGGGTTTTCAAGTTTAGGTTTAGGTTTAGGTTAGGGAGTTGAGATTAGGATTAGGTGTAGGTTTAGGTTTAGGAATTTGAGAATACGCTTAGGTTTTAGGTTTAGGTTTAGGTTTAGGTTTTGGTTTTAGGTTTTAGGTTATAGGTTATAGGTTTAGGTTATAGGTTAAGGTTAAGCTCATTTCAAATTATACAAAAATAACTTGAGCATAAATGAAGATTTTCATAAACACGGGCCTGCTCTTACAAATTCGAGCTAATACATAAACACGACCTGTCCAAATGGCCAGGTCACTCTAATGCTGTCCATAGGAAATGGATAGCTTCATCATGGTCATAACTGTAGTTCTCACCTTCCAAGGATCCCCCGCTTAACATCCAGATAGCTTCGACGCACATCCGGGTCTGCTCGAACAAATTTGAGCTAATACATAAATACGGCCTGTCCTAATGGCCAGGCCACTCCAATGCTATCTATAGGAACTGGACAACTTCATCATGATCATAACAGCGGTTCCCACCTTCTAAGGGCTCTTACTTAACATCTAGATAGCTCCAACACATAACCGGGTCTGCTTCATCAATGTTTAATACATAAACACGGGCCTGTCTAAATGACCAGGCCACCCATATTGTTGTCCATAAGAAATGGATAGCTTCGTCATGGTCATAACAGTGGTTCCCACCTTTCAGGGACCACCGCTCAATTAATTCTTAAATTAGCTAAGGGCATTAGTCCATCTCCCCATGCCTCTTCAGATAAGTTGATCTTACGTTACATTCTGATGATAAATATCTAAATCAATGTAAAGATAATTGGCATTAGATATGGAACGAAAGAAACATATTCAGAGAGAAACGATGAGATGTACCACAGATCAGGCATGAACATTTAAATAGATTATATAAAAGCATACTATCCATCTAATCTTGAATTGTCCAAAATGGGATAATTTGAACAATTTCTATACCACCAGAAACACACCATATCTATGTATGGCCACATAGAAATCCTCAAATGGGTAACTAATTATCTAACTTATAAATCACAAATTTGTCTCCCGACTTGAAGTCCAAATATAATTTCACAATGCTAAAATGGCACGACTGTTCATAATGAACTAATTGTTGAGATATAAAATGTCTTAATGCTAATTTACCTAATGTGCATTAACAACATAATGATGCAGAGTCAAATGAAAAACAATAATAAAAGAAAAGGACATTACTCAAGCACATTGGAGATTATTCAAAGAAAACTTGGAATACTTCTATTCCATCAAAGTGAAGTTTCTGCAATAAAAGCAAACTTACTTGATTCACACTGAGGTACTCAGAGATCCTAAGGGCCAGAAGGTGTTGGTGGGCATTAATCAACTGGTGAATCAGAACTGGTGCTGTAAGAAACTGCAACAAGCAGAAGGTGAAGTTGCAAAAAAAAAAAAAAAACCATAAATGGAGAATTTTTATATTAAAAAATAATTAAATTCAATGAGTATTGAAGACCTTGTATTGCTAATGAATGCTAATAGGAATACCAATCTCATGATTATGCATAACATTTAACACTTGCAATGTTTTGCACGTTTCTTGAAAGCGATCCCGTTGGATCTAGCTACCAAAGCCAACTGGTGATCATTATCGAAAGTGAAAAATCAGACAATTTTTTGCATATTTATTTTTTCAAGAAACTTGTGTTAATGCAAGGGTGCTCAAGAGAATGGAATTTTACAAGTGACATGGGATTCTGATATGTAATAACGAGTTTGATCATAGATGTAGTAAAAAAAGTAAATGCTAAACTAATAATATACCTGAGATGATATTACAGTAACAAAATCAGTGAAATATGTGCTAATTTGATGTGGGATATCAAAAGTAAAAACAAAGAATATGATCATAGTACACTGTAGAAAGAAGAAAGCCTATGCGATCTGCAGAATGCAATGATCAAAGAATTTAGGAGAAGTTACATACAGGGAAAAGGTAACAGAAAGCTATTTCTGCATATCACAGAGGTTTGCATACAAGTAAATATGATTTAGTATTTTTTCTATTTCTGCATACCGCAGAGGTCTGCAAATGGAAAATATAGAAGGTGAAGCAAAGAAATAAAATTTGAAAATAAATTAAAATAAACCACCTACCTTTGTGAAAATGCTCACACCTTTAGTATTATGGTATAACTAATATTAAAGGAGAGTTTACAAAGAATGCACTACCTATTGAAATATCATAAGGTTTAGCAAGATAAATTAAATGCAACTAGAAATCTCGAAACATATCTGTGAGAAAATGGGTGGTTCATAAATTGTGCCGCCCCAAACACTTGGAGAACTTAAAACGTACAGTGGTTCATACCAAATAGTTGAACCAAATATGCATTTGATACTTCAAAATTTCATCACATGGACCATCACATTTCAATGGCGCAATCTACTATATTGCTTTCCTGAGAGGTGTCATGTATGACACCATAATCGACATTTAGGCTACTGAAAAAAAAATGCCATTTAGACTTTAAGCTTAATGAAGAGTCAAACCATGTGGGACGTTATCAGGGGCACCAGCCTGGAAGATTTTGGTGTGGTGGTTTTTCTGGGCGACAATCACAGTGAATTTTAGAAGCCAGTTCTCCCCCAAATGCTCAAATGCCTGCAGAAACAAAACATCGCGCAACTCAACACAGCAAGCCATCCAAAAGCACCAAAGAAGAATTTGTTAGGCATTTTAAAAAAGAAAGAAAAGAAAAGGAAGTGCAATTAATGCCACTCCAGGCAAGAGTACCTTGATGATCTAGTCAAGTTCAATGTTCAGGACTTGATTGAACTGGGACTTGCTTACTCCATCCCTAAACTAAATAGGTTTCAATCAAAAAATAAAAATATTAAATAGAAACAGAAAGTTCTAGGATGCATTTTGTAGTACAATTGAATTGACTTGCCAGCAGAGAAATGATGGCAATTCATGTAAGGAAAGATTTAATTGATTAATGGAATAGATGTTGGCACAGCACGAGTTTGCAATTCCTTAATATCCTGCAAAATAGAATCAAACATTTATGTAATTTAAAGTGAAAATTGAGTCATTAAACTATCAGAATAAACTCATATTTTAAAGAAATTTAAAGAATGTTCTCTCTAGATGACCTAGGAACAGAAAATATGTTTAAAGAATAAAGAGGATCTCTAATGTAAGACATTTTTGCAATGCAATCACAAAAACAGAGCATTGATCATAATATGTTAATGTTCTAAAGAAACATGCCAATCCTAAAATAACCAAGAAGGCCAAAACACGCATAAGGAAGAAAGGCATAGCATTCACTATAGAAGAGATTTTGACTTTTTTGAAACACAATCATAAAAACCAAGCAGAGAACTATCAAAATTCGATAAAATTCTAAAGAATATGGAAATTCTAAAACCACCAAGAAGCCAAAAACATTAATAGAGCAAAAATAGAGGCCTATGTGCTCTCTATGTAAGACTTTCCAACAATGCAGTCAAAGATTCCGAGCATTGCACAATCAGAATACAAGAGAATACTAAAGAAAGAAGCAAATCTAAAAAGATCCAGAAACTAAAAACACATATAAAGAAGGGTCTAATGATCTCTTTGTTAAACCTTTAGTACAATGCAATCACCAAATAACCAAAATACATAAAAATACAACAACAAGGTGTCGATTCTAAAGATACTTAAATGTGAAAAACACAAAGTATGAAATGAAAGTGTCATGTTCTCTTTGTGTAGGACCTTTTGTCCATGTAGTCAGAAAACATAATCGAATAGTAAAAGTACATTAAAATTCAAAAGAAAGATGCCAATTCTAAATGACCCATTCAGTAGTAAAATCCATTGTTTGTGGAATTGGTTGTGATTGTTAAACAATTACTTCTTGGAAGTTTGAGAACACAGATTTGCTGTTTGGTTGAACTAAACTCAATTCTTAGGATTAGATTTCTTTTGTCTAGTGGCCCTGGAATTCTGTTTCAAGAATTGAATTGATTTGTATACATTAGAGTTTATCATGATACAACTAGATAAACACGTAAGATTAGAATTTGTCAATAATGTTAGCACACATGCACGTTGGGCCATACCATCCACACACATAGTGGTATGTTAAACATGTGAAAAATCTGATAGTTCCATCAGTTGGGCCATGCGGTGATAAAAAAAAAAAACTTGATATTTTCAAATTAAATGGGTAGAATAAGCATTAGGAACATTAAGATACTTGAGATTTTCAAATTAAATGGGCTTTGTGATTCTCTTTAAGCTTTTCAAAGCAGATGCTAAAACAGTAAATGGTCTTGTATCAAGAACTTCAACAATCATTTTACATTACATCAAGCTTGAAAGCACCAAATAAACTGAAGTATTTTGCATTATGAGTAAAAGAACCAAAGCAAACATTTCTACAGAAATCCACCAATAGTGAAATTTGATCTCCTCAAACCAAAAAAGGATCAAACCATAAGAACCAAAGCATAGACTCTACTATTTACAAACAATGTATATAGGAAAATTCCAGTGTCCTCATGTAGGGATTGGGAAACAAAGTCAATTCTCTATATAGTAGTAAAAAAGGGAGCGAAGAAATTCACATCAAACTATATTAGAAGCAATAGTTTGGAAAAGGATAAAACTTCATTCACTAAAATAAGAAAAGAAACTAAAAGAAATGACACATGAATTTTGCAACCCAAACCTCTTTATTTATGCTTCTACAAAGTACCCGTTGTAACTCTCTCTGGATCTCTTTTACCTAAGATAAGACAGCCCAAATCCAATTAAATAAAAATTCAAGATAAAGACTTGACTATACTATTCAAGGATTGAATGCTTGCCATATATAGCAAATCAACACTTAGCTAAAACCTTTTACACTATAAAATGTGTGATCAAATCAGCATTCCTATTTCAATCCAGCACCTAAACACTCCTACTACACAAACAGAAATCAAAACCAAACAGATATAAAAACAACCCAATTCAAGATCATACCACTAAAAAAAAAACCTCAGCTGAAACCACCCAAAACTGCAACGAAGACCAAAACCCATCACCCAAAAGAAGAACATTAGTCAAATAACAAATCCAACCCAAATTCAAAAAGCAAGAAAACAACAAAAGATACCAAAGAAGAAAAAGAAAAATCTCAATTTTCGTTGACTTCTATCGCGAAGTCACAATCTCAAGATCAGATTGGCCGAACAATCCCAACCTCTGATTTGGGTACACTGTTTTGTGGAAATAGGACTGTTGGATATTTTTACTTTTAACCATCCAGTAAATGTCCACCAATCCAATAGTCAGATCACTGTTGAAACTATCCTAAGGCCCACCATAATTTTTATTTGAAATCCAACCTGTTCAAAAGTTAAAAAAGACATGAAATAAGGTAAAACACAAATATCAGCTTGATTTAAAACTTTTGTGGCCTTTAGAAGTTTTTAATGGTGGGAGTCACTGTCCCCACTGTTTTCTATGCTGGGGTCCATTGGAGGTTTGGATTTGTCTTTGGATATTGCCCTAAAATGATCTCTCCAAATGGATGAAAGGTGTGGATATAAAACAAACATCATGGTGGGGCCCAAAAATGAGAGGGATATAAATATCAGGTGGACCACACCACATGAAAACAATAGTGATTGGATATCCATCATTAAAATCCTCGTAAGGCCCGCTGTACCATTTATTTGGCATCCAATCTATTTATTAGGTTATACAGGCCTAGATGGAGGGGAAAAACAAAAATCATCTCAATCCAAAACTTTTATGGCCCCCAGAATGTTTTAAATGGTTGCGCTCATTCAACACTGTTTCTTGTAATGTGGTCCATTTCAGATTGGGATATGCCTCATTTTTGCTCTCATGCCATAAGATGATCTTTAAAAATAGATGGATGACATGGATTAAACACAAACATCATGGTGGGGCCCACAGAGCACCAACCACCAGCCATTGGATGGTGTCAGGGGGAGTAGCCAATCCGTTCCCCTTATTTGTGGTGTGGTCCATTTAATCTTTGGATATGATTCATTTTTTGGATAATTATCTAAAATGATCTCGAAGAATGGATGAACGGCGTGGGTTGATCCCAAATTTATAGGTAAATCCAAAACTCAAGTGTACCATGCCATGCGAAATAGTGTGGAATAATGATTTCCACCATTGATATATACCTTCCTTGGGCCCACAGTAATGTTTATTTAACATCCAACATGTTCAGAATATCAAACAGATATGAATGAAGAGAAAACATAAACATTAGCTTGATCCAAAACTTCTATGGATGTTATTTTTAATGGTGGACGTTCAATACTGTAAGTGTTATGGTCTCATGCTGCTTTGGTTGTCAAATTTTGTGGTGTCAAAACCTCTATATGTGTCTTGTGTAGTTTGTTGTTGTATGGATGTTTAAGACATTGCATTGATGCTTCAAGTCAAGTACGATGATCTACTTCAAGAAATGCAAGGTCATGTACTTGATCCTCTTCTGTAAGCTTCAACGTTCAGAACTACGTCAATCAGAAGAGTGCTTGTTCAAGTCTAAAGATGATGTTAAAAAATGAAGTACATTCTAAGAAGACAAATCCAAGCTGTAAAAGATCTCAAGATCAAGCTGCATCAAGTAGAGATCTCAAGCTTCATAAGGTTCGAAGGTCAACCTTCATCTGATTGAATGAAGTTTCAATGTTCATACTTCATGTCTTAGGTATGATAGACCTTAGATTGACCTTAGGTAGGTCATTTTGAATACGTAATTCATATTGAATTACTTTATAAGTATTGGTCTATTATAAGACTAGTCCTAGATCTTGTTCGACTAGTCCTAGCACTGGTTCGACCAGTTCTAGAAAATCCAGGACCAGTCCTAAGTTTGTTGCAATTGTTCGAAATTTTCTGTTTATCTACGATTAGTCCTAGACTTTGTTCAACCGGTCGTGTGAACAGTGTTGACTAGTCATCCGACCAGTCCTAGTTCTTCAACTCAAACTACAGCAACGAATCCTTGAGTCCGACCACAAGTCGTGGATTTTCTATGACCAATCGTAGAGGTCCTATGACTAGTCGTAGACACCCTACGACCGGTCGTGTAACCGTCTGTTTCAATTCCGCTTGAAAGTTCAAAAATCTGTTTCATCTACAACCAATGTGGAGTACTCAGGACTAGCCGTAGGCGTGATTTTTGCATTTATAAATAGACGACGAATTTCAGAGATTGATAACTCAATTCAAGTAAAATCAAGGCATCACTCTGAGATAAGTTTGTATTTATTTTTAAGCTACATTGTGCTTATTTAACATTCTCCTTTCTTAGCTTATTTAATTTGATTTTGTTTCTATATTCCAATCTAAATTGAAAAGAGGAATTGTTGTATTCCTTCTTTTTGGAGTCAAAATCAAATATAGCTAACCCAATTGGTTTAATTTAAAATCAATTAGAACTTAGAACCATATCAAAGTGAGTATTAGACATTGAACTTCACATTCGAACTTCCATTCCGATTGGTTCTTCCGGGCTACAATAAAAGGAGAAATCCAGGTATTTTACATTTATTGTAAATTCAATTATTTTAGTTTTGTTTGAGGTTAAGCCAGAAAAATCTCATTGTGTTGGTTATCTAAGGAGAGCCAGAAAACTCAGAAAAGTGGGGTTTTTGAATTGTGTAAGCCCATATAAAAGACACAATTGTGAAGGTTTTAGGTAAACCTGTGAAACCTATTTTGATAGTGAACGTTGATATCCACTGTGTGAGGATATTAGGAGTGGAGTAGCTGTGTGGTTGTTGTTTAACAGTTGGTGTACACACAGGCGAACCACTATAATTCTTTGTGTCATGTGGTTTGAATGTTCGTTTAATATTTCCTATCTTTTATCATTCAGAATTGTGGGATGTATGTGGATGTGAATGTTGTAATATTTACATTTCAAGCATTGTGGGAATGTTGTAATAGTTTAAACTTTACTTTCTGCTATTTCCTTTTATTATTCCTCTTCAGTTTGGGATATTGATACTTATCGTTCTAGTAAGGTTGTCCTGCCATAAACCTTTGGTTTTTATGGTGCAAGGTTGTCCTTAGAACAACATTTGTATCAACCTCTCAAGTCTTGAATTTGAGGTTGCTATACATTCCTATATTGTGATTTGTTTCATTTCTTTTGTTAGCTATCATATTCTTTAGTTTCTGCTGTTAAAATTTTAATTTGGCATAGTCCTATTCACCCCCCCCCTCTAGGACATATAGCTTGGCCTTTTCAAGTGGTATCAGAGCCTAATAGCTCGTTTTTAATTCTTAATTCTTGGATTCATTTCCTGAGCTAACGATCTAAGCTATGTATAAAATGTCAAATTTGATAGCCTTTCAGTCACTAGGCCTCCACCATTTGATGGCACCAATTATGCCTATTGGAAAGCCAAGATTAGGATTTTCCTTAAATCCATGGATGAAAGTGTGTGGCTAGCCACAGTGAATGAATGGACCCCTCCTACCACTGAAGTGACTGGTATCGATGGTTAAAAAATAATGAGAATAACAACTTATTTTTCTTGGACCACACTTCAGAAAAGTGAGAGTAGTGCAAATGCAAAAGCACTAAATGCAATCACTTGTGCACTATCACCGGATGAGTTCAAAAGAATTATATCCTGTGATTCTGCAAAGCAAGCCTGGGATATATTAGAAATGACACACGAGGGTACATCAATCGTCAAGAAATCTAAAGTCCAAATCCTCACAACCAAATTTGAAGAAATTCATATGGATGAAAATGAAATGTTTATGGACTTCTACACTAGATTAAATGACATTGTGAACTCTATGTGAGGTCTTGGTGATAAAATCCTAGAAAGTAAAGTGTGTGCAAAGATACTGCGCTCACTTCCTGAACGGTTCAATTCTAAGGTAACCGCGATCCAGGAACTTCGTGATACGGACAATATAAGGGTAGAGGAATTAGTTGGCTCTTTACAGACTTATAAGTTAACTTTTAAATATCCAAAAGGAAAATTGATTGCTCTTAAATATTCTAAAAATAGTTTTCAAGAAAATTCTGATTTAGCAAACTCTGAAGATGATATGGCCCTTTTGGTGAAAAAGTTTTACAAAATTTTCAAAAGTAAAAAGAAGGTTGATTTTCAAAAAGCAAATGATAAGAAAAGATCTAAACCTAAATCTAAATCTTGGAAATCATTAAAAGACAGTCAGTGTTACAACTGCCAAGAATATGGGCATTTGGCAAACAAGTGTCATAAAAAGGACAAACCCAAAAAGAAGGGTATGTTGGCTACTTAGGATAAATCCTCTGATTTTGAAGCCTTTTCTGAATCAGAAGATTCTGAAACCGAGTCGGGCAGTGAAGTTAAAGCTCTTATGACTCTAGCCAAATTCACATTTTCAGATAATGATGATTTAACAAGTGAAGAAAATCTGAATAGTGATTGTGAAAATGAAGATGATCTTCAAGATGCTTACAATGCCCTATACAAAGAAAGTTGTAAAATTGCTATCAAACTTAAACTTCAAAAAGAAAAATTTTCAAAGCTTAAGGAAAATTATAAATCTCTTATTTTAGAAAATATCCCATATTTCATATTGTTTTGAAAAGACTAAATGCAATTTAGAATTTAAAACCTCCCTGATTGAAAATCTTAAATTTGAAAATGACAAACTTAAACTTGAAAACTCTTCACTTTTGAGTTTAAAGGATACATGGAGGTATGCCTAAGGAGATTCAAAATTTGAAAAACTCTTATCTGGATTTAGAAAATGTGGCGACAGATCCGGGTTGGGCTACGATAAGAATATACCTTCTAAACAAAAGAATACTCCTCCTAAGTTTGTGAAAAGAGAAACCTCTAACTCAAAAGGGAAAAGTATTATTTAGGGTTTTTTTTAAAAATGCTAAAACTTTTCAAAAACCTAAAAGCAACTTTGTTAACTATAAAAATTAGAATCAAAACCCTTTAGTTGAAAAACTAGTTGATTTGCTTAAGGAGCTTTTAAAATCTAACTCAGTAGGTCATTCTTACAACAACCGATAGAAGAAGACCAATTACTCTCCTAAACCCAAAACTGTTATGAAATGGGTTCCTAAGGTTACTTGCTTAGTTGCCCACACTGCTTTCAGAGCTACAAGTCATTCAAAGTGGTACCTAGATAGTGGATGCTCTAGGCATATGACAGGCGACAAGGCCTTATTTACCGATCTTAAAGATACGACTGATGGGTTAGTCACATTTGGTGATGGTAGCAACTATAAGATTATTTGCCAAGGTATGATTCAACTCTATAATCTTCCCTTATTTAAGAATGTTTTATATGTTGAGGGACTAAAACACAACTTGTTAAGCATATCTCAAATATACGATCACAATCATAGTGTGAAAATTTCAAATCAAGGTTGTGAAATCTTAAACAAAAAGGGTTTTGTAATATTAACTGGTCGCATGACTTCTGAAAACTGCTATATTGTATGCGATGGTAGCTCATTTAATCAATTGTATTACATGGTCCATACCGATGAAATGAAATTATGACATAAACGCCTTGGACATGTACACTACCGTAATCTATATAGATTGAGCAAAAGAGAACTAATAAGAAGTCTACCTAAAATACAGAAAATAGATAAAATATGTGGTGAATGCCAGATTGGCAAACAAATAAGGAGCCCTCACAAGAAAGTGAACTCCAATGCCACATCAAGACCACTCGAACTTCTTCGTATGGATCTTATAGGATCAACTAGGTCGAAGAGTCGAGGTGGCAAAAAATACATTCTGGTAATCGTGGATGATTATACTTGATTTACATGGGTAGCCTTCTTAAAGGATAAATCAGAAACCCTTGATGAAGTAAAAAGAGTGCTCAAGCGGATTCAAACTGAAAAAGGTTCTCAAGTTAGTAAAATCCATAGTGATCATGGATCTGAATTTGAGAATAGCAGTTTTGAGAAATTCTGTAGCGATCAGGGAATATCGCATGAATTCTTTGCTCCCAAAACACCACAACAAAATAGAATTGTGGAGAGGAAAAATAAAGTGCTTCAAGAAATGGGAAATGTAATGTTGAATAGTATGAAGCTCCCTAGAAATCTTTGAGCTGAAGCCATAAATACTACGTGCTATATTATTAACTTAGTTTATACATGTAAATCTAATAATAAAACTGCTTATGAACTTTAATTTAATAAGAAGCATACTGTTAAATACTTTCGAGTTTTTGGCAGCAAGTGCTATATTTTGCTTGACCATGAAAATCTGAGAAAATTTGACACTAAAAGTGATGAAGGAATCTTTTTAGGATATTCTTTTAACAGTCATGCATATCGCGTATTGAACAAAAGGACTGGTGTGATTTAAGAATCTATAAAGGTGGTCATAGACGATCATTTGAATACACCTGCCCCAAGTTCAGATAATGATGAAGTTCTTTTAATTAACAAGCCAGATACTTCATCAAATCAAACTAATACTGAACAGAGGTCTGTTAAAGATCATCCAACTACTCAGATTCTTGGAAACCCTCTCACTGGTGTGTGCACTCATAAACAACTAGAAGACATGTAATTACGTGTGCTTCACATCCCAGATAGAACCGGCTAATGTAAAAGAAGCTCTTTCTAACGAAAAATGGATAGTTGCAATGCAAGAAGAGCTTAACCAATTTGTGAAAAATGATGTTTGGTATCTAGTTCCTAGAACTAAAGATATACACATTATAGGCACTAAGTGGATTTTAAAAAATAAGTCTGATGAACTTGGTAATATTATTCGAAACAAGGCTAGACTGGTTGTACAAGGGTACACTCAAATAGAAGGCATTGATTATGATGAAACCTTTGCCCCAGTAGCTCATCGTGAGTCAATCAGACTTTTTATATCCATTGTATGCTTTAGGAAGTTTAAAATTTATCAAATAGATGTAAAGAGTGCCTTCTTAAATGGTGATCTACATGAAGAAGTGTATGTGGAACAACCAATGGGTTTTGAAGACCCTAAGAACACTGATCATGTGTATCGCCTTAAAAAGGCTCTCTATGGTTTAAAATAAGCTCCCAGGGCATGGTACGAAAAATTGACTAAGTTTTTCCTAAGTCATAATTTTAAAATGGGTAGTGTCGATAAGACGCTCTTTGTTAAGAAACATAATGATGATATGTTAATGGTTCAAATCTATGTTGATGAATTATTTATGGATCAACATGTACTAGCATGACTGTTGAGTTTGCAGATTTAATGAAATCTAAGTTCGAAATGAGCATGATTGGGGAATTAAACTATTTCTTAGGGTTGTAAGTAATATAACAACCTGATGGTATTTTTATTTCTCAAACCAAGTATGCCTTGAACTTGATTAAAGGGTTCGGATTTGAGAATGGTAAGAACTTTGATACTCCTATGAGTACAACTTTAAGACTCTCAAAGGACTCTACAGGTAAAGATGTGGATCCTAAACTGTATAGAAGTATGATTGGTAGTCTACTTTATTTAACTACTAGTAGACCTGATATTGCTTTAACTATTGGTATTTGTACTAGATATCAAGTAACACTAAAGAGTCACATCTAACTGCAGTCAAGCGGATTATGAGACATGTTGCAAGTACTGCTAAATTGGGTCTCTGGTATCCATATGTTACTAGTGTTCAATTGGCTGGGTACTCTGATGCTGATTGGGCTAGTAATATCAATGATAGGAAATCTACCAGTGGTGGTTGTTTTTATATTGGAAATTATTTAGTTTCTTGGTTCAACAAGAAATAAAGTTCTATATCTCTCTCAACTGCTAAGGCTGAACACATCGCAGCAGGAAATGCATGTACTTAGCTTGTTTGGATGAAATGTATGTTAAGAGATTAGGAAATTGCACAGGAATCAATGATATTATATTGTGATAATTCCAGTGCGATAAATATTTCAAAAAATCCAATCCAACATTCATGTACCAAGCACATTGACATTAGGTATCATTATATTCGTGAATTAGTGGAAGAAAAAATAATATCTTTAGAATACATTCCGACTGAGACTTAACTTGCTGACATTTTCACTAAACCACTCGACAAAAGCAAGTTTAATAAATTAAAATTTGATCTTGGTATATGCATTCAAAATTGATTATTTATGCATGTATGTATCATAGTGTATATATATATTTGATACTTTGTGTGGTTAAATTACAAATTTTTATGAAAAAATACATGTTTTTTCCTGTACACGACCAGTCGTGGTTGTACTTGACCAGTCATGGTACGACTGATCGAGGATAGTTCAAGACCAGTCGTGGTGTGCGTTGGGTCTTTTATAATTTGGGAAAAAATCTCATCTTCCTGATTTCTTATTCCCTCTCCAACGAGCCGACGCCCGATGAGTCGAAGCCACCGACCTAGATCTTCAAGGTTAGTGTGTTATTTGCATTTTTCTTGTAGACTCTAGTCTATTACTTCATTTTCACTCTTGGAATAATCTATTTGATCTTTCATTGCAATTTTGGAATTTTATTTTGAAAAATCTGATCTAGCAAAACCCCACTCATCCTTTGTATCTTCTTATTTCCTTAAGTTTCTTGTTGCAAATGGACTCTAAAGGGAAAAAAAAATTACACGTGGTGCTTCCTCTTCTAGGTTGAATTTAACTCGGTGACATCTTCGGTCTCCCGAAGATGATCCCTCATATGTGTGGGATTTACGTATGCGCAATGTCATTGTCGAACATTCGGTTGATCTTAATCATATTACTTAGTTTGGTATCCTACCTCTACTCCAAGCTGTAGGATGGGATAACATCTTACATTGGGGTGGGCTAGCATTCCAATCTATTGCACAGGCCATGTTTGCATGTCTTTCTGACTTTTCTACTGAAAGTTTATCATTTAAGATTGATGCTAGAGAAGGGCCATTTGATGTAGATCGTCATTTCATATCTGGCCTTATGGATATTCCTATTAATGATGATGGTATTCTTATTCATACTTTAATTGAAAAACCCTCTGAATCAGAGAAACATATGCTAACTAGAGATCTATGCAATATGAATATGCAATGGACACATAAAGGGAATGCGCTCCCCGCAAAGTATTTGTTACCCAGATACAAGGTGCTCTATAGAATTTTTATTTCAAATTTCTTTCCTCGTTCAGGTAACAAAACTGAACTAACTTCTTTTATGGTTCGGGTCTTGCATTCTGTCATTTCTGGTACTAAAGTTTGTTTGCTTTCCTTGATATGTCATTCAATTATTCAGTTTCGTCTTCATCCAAGTCATAGTGATATTCCGTTTGCATATCTTATGACTGTTTTAGCTAATCATATGCTAGTGGCTATGCCTGTTGGAGAGGCTCCTATCTATCATCTCATTTTCAACAATTCTAATATAAACAAGATGAAATAGGGATTAACTCCTGGCCAAGTGGATGTTGGTGGAAGTGAAGCTGAAGCTGGGAATGAAGAAGATGCTAGTAATCTTCCTCCTGATGATATTAACATGGATGACATTTTTGATGAGATAGAATCTGACTCTGGAAATGATCCTAATTATGAGCCATCTGAGTTTGATGCGCGTTTACGTGCTTTGGAAGAGAAGGTAGAAAGTATGAATGTTACTCATGATTTGAGGTTTAAATATATGCGCAAGTATATCAGGCTAAAAACAAGGGCCTTCATCAACTTGATCCTTCTATTCCTACTCCTTCAGGATTTGATTAAGTGATTATATTGGTCTGCATTAACTTTATTACTTTTTACTTTTGGTGGTGTATGAACCTTAAGTAACTATTTTTTTTTTGTTTGAACTAGCTTATGGTGTGTGGACTTTTTAACTTGCTTATATCTTGACTAGTTCATCCATTACTTACTCTCCTGCTAATTATCCTTGTATTTCTTCCTTTGTCATATTGTGACAAAAAGGGGGAGAATTTGTTGGGTATATAGATTGATATTTGTGGAATTAGTAGCATAAGCATTTCTTTTGGATTTATATGTGCTACTCATGGGGAGTAATATTTGTGCTTGTTAACAACTGGTGCATGATTCGTTAACCAAGCTATAATATTTGTACTTATTAACAACTGGTGCATGATTCGTTAAGTTAACAACTGGTGCATGATTCTTTGATCAGGCTGTAACTAGTTCTTTTATATATGAGTTGTGCTTTTCTTCTTTGGAGTGTGTTTTGTCACAAATTTGATAAAGGGGGAGATTGTAAGTGCTATGGTCTCATGCTGCTTTGGTTGTCAAATTTTGTGGTGCTAAAACCTCTATATGTGTCTTGTGTAGTTTATTGTTGTATGGATGTTCAAGGCACTGCTTCAATGCTTTAAGTCAAGTATGGTGATCTACTTTAAGAAATGCAAGGTTATGTACTTGATCCTCTTCTGTAAGCTTCAATGTTCAGAACTACATCAATCAGAAGAGTGCTTGTTCAAGTCTAAAGATGATGTTAAAAAATGAAGTACATTTTAAGAAGACAAATCCAAGCTGTAGAAGATCTGAAGATCAAGCTACATCAAGTAGAGATCTCAAGCTTCATAAGGTTCAAAGGTTAACCTTCATCTGATTGAATGAAGTTTCAATGTTCATACTTCATGTCTTAGGTATGATAGACCTTAGATTGACCTTAGGGTAGGTCATTTTGAATACATAATTCATATTGAATCACTTTATAAGTATTTGGTCTGTTCTAAGATAGTCCTGGACCTTGTTCGACTAGTCCTAGTACTAGTTCGACCAGTCCTAGAAAATCCAGGACCAGTCCTAAGTTTGTTGCATTGTTCAGAATTTTCTGTTCATCTACGACCAGTCCTGGACTCTGTTCAACCGGTCATGTGAGCAGTGTCGACTAGTCATCCAACTAGTCTTAGTTCTTTGATTCAAACTATAGCAATGAATCCTTGAGTCCTACGACCAGTCGTAAATACCCTACGACCGGTCATGTAACTGTTTGTTTCAATCCCGCTTGAAAGTTCAAAAATCCGTTTCATCTACGACCAGTCGTGGAGTACTCAGGACCAGTCGTAGGCGTGATTTTTTCATCTATAAATAGACGACGAATTTCAGAGATTGATAACTCAATTCAAGTAAAATCAAGGCATCAGTCTAAGATAAGTTTGTGTTTATTTTTAAGTTACATTGTGCTTATTTAATATTCTCTTTTGTTAGATTATTTAATTTGATTTTATTTCTATATTCCAATCTAAATTGAAAAGAGGAATTGTTGTATTCCTTCTTCTTAGAATCAAAATCAAATATAGCTAGCCCAATTGGTTTAATTTAAAATCAATTAGAACTTAGAACCATATCAAAGTGAGTATTGGGCATTGAACTTCACATTCGAACTTCTACTCCGATTGGTTCTTTCGGGCTATAACAAAAGGAGAAATCTAGGTATTTTACATTTATTGTAAATTCAATTATTTTGGTTTTGTTTGAGGTTAAGCTAGAAAAATCTCATTGTGTTGGTTATCTGAGGAGAGCTAGAAAACTCAGAAAGTGGGGTTTTTGAATTGTGTAAGCCCATAAGCCCATATAAAAGACACAATTATGAAGGTTTTAGGTGAACCTGTGAAACCTATTTTGATAGTGAACGCTGATATCCCCTGTGTGAGGATATTAGGAGTGGAGTTGCTGTGTAGCTATTGTTTAACAGTTGGTGTACACACAGGCGAACCACTATAATTCTTTGTGTCTTGTGGTTTGAATGTTCATTTAATATTTCGTATCTTTTATCATTTAGAATTGTGGGATGTATGTGTGGATGTGAATGTTGTAATATTTACATTTCAAGCATTGTGGGAATGTTGTATTAGTTTAGACTTTACTTTCTACCATTTTCCTTTATTATTCGTCTTTAGTTTGAGATATTGACACTTATCGTTCTAGTAAGGTTATCCTGCCATAAACCCTTGGTTTTTATGGTGCAAGGTTGTCCTTAGAACAACATTTGTATCAGCCTCTCAAGACTTGAATTTGAGGTTGCTTTACATTCTTGTATTGTGATTTGTTTTATTTCTTTTCTCGGCTAGCATATTCTTTAGTTTTCACTGTTAAAAGTTTAATTTGGCATAGTCCTATTCACCCCCCAAGGACATATAGCTTGGCTTTTTCAAATACCCACTTTGTCGGGACTTTTTCTTTATCCATCTTGGCTTTGAAAGTGTCTGCGACCCATGATCCATTTGGTCCATCAAACAATAAATCGTATTTTCACCATGTATCTTAAATTTCATTCAAATATAATAGTTATGTAGATCACATCACAGTGAAAAGTGTGAAATCACGTATAAAACATCTAAATTCACATTTTTGTACACATGAACATTTGAATACAATTGATTTGAGGAAACTCAATCTTCCTTTTGTCTTGGATCGGATGAATAGATTGGATTGCGTGTATATAGTAAGGTGATCCTACACACAATTAAGAAGCTTTTAAGAGATTTCTAATCTCATTTTTCCCATTGTGTAGAGAATCGGAACGTTGAATCCCTCTGATTTTTAATTCCTGTTATAAATATTTGGTGGGCCACCTTATAGACGGGTTAGATGTTATCTATATTAATCCATCCTGAACAAACTAGCAAATGTAATGTATTCATCCATTCGAAAGTAATGCCGGAAAAATTTGTATATTTAATTACTATTGATTGATCCATCATCAGCGAGTGCAGGCTTTTTAAGCAAGCGGATTAGATGTTGCCTCAGTCTCATCCAACATGGTGCCACCCTGACTGTGGGGCCCATATTGATAAATGTATTTTGTATCCATGCCATCCATCCATGTTTTCAGCTCATTAATTCTAGAGCTAGATCCCAAAACTAAAGCATATCCAAATCTCAAGTGGACCACACCACAAGAAAAGTGGGAATTAAACGATTGCTGTTGACAACTTATTAGGACCTTCAACATTTGAATCAAGTTGATATCTTCGTTTTTCCTTCATCAACATCTTTCTGACCTTACCAATAGGTTGGATGAAAAATAAACATCACTGCAGGCCCTTGTAAGGTTTCAACTATGAACATTGTTATTCCCATAGTTTTCTATTACGTCGTCTATTTCAAGCTTGGATGTACTTCAGTTTTTTTCTTGTAACCTAAAATGAGCTGAAACAATAGATGAATGGCATCGATTAAACACAAATTAAGTTGGGCCACAAATTATCCATACGCATGGTGAGAACGGAAACATTAACCATTAAAATCTTCTCGGGGATTGCCATGATGTTTTATTATAAAATATTTCAAAAAAATTTAAAATACAAATTCTGAATTTTTTTTTCAAAATCTCAAAATTTTTCTCATATTTTAATTTTTTTCTCAAAAATTTCAAAATGCCGATTTTTTTTTTCCAAAAGCATCATTTTGTTTTCAAAATTTTTCTCAAACATTATTAAAAAATTTAAACTTTCTCATTATTCTTTTTCATTTGATATTACAAATCATTTAAATATTACTATTTAATTATAAAAATTTAAAAAAATTCCACTCATATAATATAAAAAATTTATATACATAAAAATAGAGGATTATTACTGACGGTTTTGGTTCGTCAGTAAAAACACTTTTAATGACGAAAAGTGTTTTCGGATGTGGCAGGAGTTTTTGTTCCATGGTGGGAACCGTTTCCCGACGGTTTTAGTTCGTTGGCAAAAGTGTCATGTTTTCGGACATGTGGGAATTTTGCTTCGTGGCAGCAACCTTTTCCTGACAGTTTTAGTTTGTTGGGACACACTTTTACCAACGAATATAGATTTGTCAATAATAACATTGTACAGGATTTTTGTCGACGGTTTATGTCCGTCAGAAAAAATCCTTTTGCTGAAGTAGATGGTTTTCGTCGATAATAACAATGTACTATATTTTTGCTAGCGAGTTTTGTCTGTTTGGAGAAATAGTTGTACCGACGAATAGTTTTCGTCAGTAATAACATTGTATTGGATTTTTATCGAGGGTTTATGTTCGTAGGAAAAAACCCTTTTACCGACGAATTTAGTTTTTGTCGGTAATAACATTGTACCAGATTTTTGCCTACGATTTACGGCCGTCGGGAAATACACTTGTACCATCAAAAATAGTTTTTGTCGGTAATTACATTGTATCGGATTTTTTCCAACGGTTTATGTCCGTTGGGAAAGACCCTTTTACCAACGAACATAGTTTTTGTTGATAATAACATTGTACCAGATTTTTACCGATGATTTATGTTCGTCGGGAAAAATACTTATACCGACGAAAATAGTTTGTCGGTAATAAGATTGTATTGGAGTTTTGCCGACGGTTTATGTCCGTTGGAAAAATAGTTATACCTACGAAATAAAAATTTTGTCGGTAAAAGTAAATTTTTCAATTTTTTTTTTTAAAAAATTCAACACACCCATTACCGAAGAAAATTTTCATTAGTAAAAATACTTGTACCTACAAAATAATTATTTTCGTCGGGGAAAGTCCTATTTCTTATAGTGTCTACTACTTTTACAACTAGTATAAAATCTTCTATTTTGGAGAATGTTTATTGGGAGTTGGTTATGAGATCTTCATCACTACTTTTATGAGTCTCTATTGTTTTGGTGGTAGTTAGGCTCTAGGTGTTGGGATTTGCAGAAGCACAAAGAGGAATCATACAAAGTAATCACAATCGCACAGTAAATCAAACAGAACACTCTGAATTTATGTAGAAAAACCCTTGTAGGAAAAAAAATTATGGCACGAAGCGATAATGCACTATGAATAACAAAGTTAAAAGAAATGAAACCTTACTGATTTAAAACCCTAAGAAAAAAACCATAGCTTTTTTTCTCCCCAAAACCCTCTCAAAACCTTAAGCATGTCTAGCCTTAACTGTAATTCTGTTTACACCCATATATTTAAGGTAAAATGGAAATATAAACAAAACATGTAAAAATGTGCAACCCATTGGCCCGTCGAGTCGACCGGTCGAGACACTTCGATCGATCGGGTCGACCATAGTTTTCAACCTGTCGAAAACTCCAAAAACTGTCCGAAGAGTTTTGCCAAAAAAATGAATATTTTCGATATCCTTCAACTTGTCAACCGGTCGATGGCCCCTATTTCAGCATAGATTTGAGGCATCCAATTTTCAACACTGGGTCCCTTTAGGAGGGCCCTTTGATGTTCTTTTTTAGAGTATTAGAGTTGTTATATTTATTCTAGCTGAAGTTTATTGCTTTTTTATTAGTGCATACTTCTGTTATTTTATAGCTTGTATAACTTACAATTTCTCGTTAATAAAATTATAGGTGGTGTGCTTCTACCTTTCTCTAACTAAAAAAAAAAACTAGTATAAGCATGCCATTGTTACACAATACCACTTATCAAACTAGTATAATGTGTTGGATGTCGTGTAAACATACCAAAAATGCTCTCTCTCTCTCTCTCTCTCTCTCTCTCTCTTTCTCCCCTTTGTTTTAGAAAACCCCCCTTTTTTTTTAAATCATCTACATTTCATGTATTTCTTGGATTATAAAGGTGGTTTCTCAGCCACGTTTTGGGACCTCATAAGCTGTCCCATTTTGGGTGGAAATGAAAGAAAAGCCACACTTGGTTGCATTAGTAATTTTGAAGGACCACTTAATCAATGGTGACAACAAATATGCTTAGATTTGAGTTCTCCTTCCCAATTATGGCCTTTGCTTCTTCTGTTTTAGGCCCCATCAGCTCTGGACAATGCCATTTGTCACCTGGACACCAACAGGAGTCACAACAATGCATAAAAGAATCAGCCTTGCCTCTCTTTGTTTGTGTACGATGTGATGAGCATAAGAATTTAAACTAAGGTAAAAAATCAACCTTGCCTCTCTTTAAGAGGATTCTTCTAACTATGCAATGGACGGTGTGGATTGATCACATGATCATTGTGTTGGTCCATAGGGAAATCTCAGATACATATAATTTGGAATACAAATCTGGGTTGTAGTTTTTTCTGGTAGAAATCAGCATAGTCTTATCTAAGGGCCTTAGATTAGATCTTTATGGATCATCTGATCCTAAGGGCCAAATGAGATTGAGACACTAATTTCTAGATCAGTCTAACCGTAGGTTGGAATCAATCAGTCAATTCTAACTGTAGATATCATTTTTCACCTTAGATTCTAAGATGGTGATCGGACGGAATGGATATGATCCCCACCATTCAAGAATAATTTAGGATAGATCTAATTTAATAACAAAAAATGTGGGTGGATTTGACCATTTGATTGAATAGAAAGATGAAGGGAAGGAATCGTACATAATATGGGATCTAAAAGTCAAGATAATGGATGATTTGGATCTAAACGATTTATTAACCCATCCCTAATAGGGGATTTTTGGATCAATGTATGATTTAGATCTGTCCCATATGATCATGAAACAATTTAAAATAAGAAGAATAGTAATAACCCAAAAAGTTAGAAGATTCAAATCGTTTGGACTTGGTAAAGTAGTGCAGGATTGATTAATCGATCGGAACTAGCATAAAGTGTCCAGTAAGAAAAGTCAAAAATTCAAATTTAGTTCGATCGATCAATTGGTTAGTTGATTGATCAAAGAGGATGAAAATTGTCTAGAGAGTTAAGGTGGAGAAATCGAATTTGCAACAATCGATCGAAATAAGATTCAATCGAACCTCGATCGATATATGGGATCGTCGATCGATCGATAATTCGCTGGAATTTTCTTAGTGATTTGGAAATCTGATATTTTAATTATACCATGTAAAATCATTATAATCCTTGATCATCTTAGGACATTAGAATGGTTAGAGAACTTTGGTTAATTAAGTGGACCCCACATGGAAAGATAACCATCTATATATGTTATGGGTGAAATATAAGAGAATTCAAATATGACAGTTGGATTCTTCTTATGGGCGGCCCCGAGTTAGATTTGATCAACCAAAGGGTAAACTGATCATATAAGTCTAGATAGATGTAAACAATAAGCAATTTATGCTATGTAATTGGGTAGTTGTCAATTGATTGAAAGTAGGGTGAAATTTAGGAATTCACATCACTAAAATAGAGGTGAGTGATCCTAACATATTTCATCTCTGTTATGATTAATGAAGTTATTTGATTATATTTCTAATTGCGATTCTTTGTATTGAGTGTTTTTTTTTTTGGATTTTTTAAATAATTGTAATACTATTATTGAAACATGTTGCTATAGATCTAATAATTACAGATATGATGCATCAATCATTCTCATGCATCCTTGTCATGCATTGCGTTCCTGCGTGAGTTCCTTGGGGCACACCTTGGAAGACGTGTAGGTACTTACAGTATTGGGTAACTTAGGGGACCATCCTTGGATGCTCACCATGTGTGGAAGCCTAATAATATGGTAGAAGCCTACCTCAAAAGGGGGGATGCAGGTTGATGGAATCCAACTCAAGCAAGTGGACTGATTAACCAACTTGATGCATTCACATATTCAGGCATCCCGTAACACCTATGCATTTTGTACTCTATTTATGACATGCAAGAACCATGATGGGTTCACTCGCTAGGCCTGACCAGCTGATGTTATATTGATAGAATAACCATACAAATTTTGTGGATGATGAAATAATTACTCAATTCTCAAGACAAGAGGTTGGACTAGTGGATGATCCACAGGGCAATGGCCCTATCTTGAAGAAGATGAGCTAATTATGTTATATCAGTAGCTTGTTGGAAATGGAACTGATGCTATACTATTTGATCCTGCTTTGGAGTTTACGATAATTTAGAGACTTAAACTAGTGAATATTTTCTGTAATTGGTTGGTTAACGATTTAATAAAGCCCCAAATGGGTGGGCTGTAGTACAATGTTTAGTTCTTAGTGGTTGATGTATGTGAATGGTTAGGATGATTGAATGTTGAATGTACTAATGAGTGAATGATCTTATGAACTTAGCACACACTAATTGTGAGCTTATGGAAGAATAATATGAATAATTGGTTTAAGTATATATTATACTGATTCACAGATTTAGTGTAGGCTATTTAGAAATTGACAATTTCTAGGCAGACCTGACTACAAAAAATTTTAAAATTTCCATAGTTGGTGGATCTAGCTAAAATTTTACAGAAACATTTTACACTTGGCAGAGGTAATTAGAAAAGTTTTAGACAAGAACTAAAATTTCTACATAGGGAAGATGCTAATCAAAATAGTAACCAACGACAATGATCTTGTCTATTTAGTATGAATCTTGGCAAATTGATTAAATGGGACTCTTTTACTTGAATTTCTTTTGAATCATAATTAAATATTCTAATTATATTTTATAAGTTTACTAAGTATTAATCAAACCATCTTATATGAAATTATGGTCCCTAAGAAGATGCGTAACCTTCACGATATAATTTCATCTACTAGCGCCACTATTCCTCATGACCCGACAGTAGACACCACTATTCTAGCTAAAGAAGAGTTGACAAAAAGGAAGAAAGATGAAAATATGATGGATGGAGATGAGGGTGAAGAGGTGCCATAGTTTTCTGTACCTCCCCATCCTATAACAAATCAAGGTGGGGGTGGGCGAAGTACTTAATTGCCTTTGTCACTAAATACTGTGTGCCAATTTCTCTCAATCTACTTTGCATCCTTGGGATGCCACTTGAAATGACAACTATGATGAAATAACAATAGGATCAATTCATTATCCAATAAAACTTGTTGGTAAATAAAAAACAAGCACCCTAAGGTTATCCACAGATTTCACCAGTTGGGGACGGGAAGATGTATAAAGTAAACTTGCTTGAAAAGTTCACAAAACATCATCTTCCAGTATTTAATGGTGCCACAGATCCTACAGTAGTAGAAGTTAGGATGAAGCATGTTGAGAAAATATTAGAAGTGATGAATTGTCATGAGAACCAGAAGGTTTGGTTAACATCATTTATTATGCAAGGTAAAGCAGATGTTTGGTGGATCTTGGCGAAATGAATTGTCGCGACGGGTCATGTATTTACTTGGAAGGAATTTCATGACATATTTAATGGAAAATATATTTCTAAGGCCTATCGTAATCAAAATATGGCCAAATTTTCAGGGCTGGAATATGGTACGATGATAGTAGCCCAATATAAGGTAAAATTCACTTAGCTGTCAAGATACGTATTGAAGATAATGGAAGATGAGGAATATAAAATTTCAGGATTTAATGAAGGTCTTCATTGAAGTGCTAGAACCAAGTTTTATTGTGACGACATTAAAAAGTATTATGAAATTATTGACAAAGCTCTTTGGGCTATAAGAGAATGAATGGTTCTTAAAGTCTCGAGCACAGATGAAAGAGACGGGAAGTCATATTAGGGCTGCCCTAAATCAGTAACGACTATTAGAGAAGAGGCAACAAACAAATGTTTAGGTTTTAATCCCAAGAAATTAGGACCAACTCTTTACCGGGAACTGCACGTATTGTGGGAAGTATGGACATAGTGCATAAAATTATAGAACGGCTTAGAGATATTGGCTAGATTTCAGTGCTACAATAGATTCCTCATAAGATGCAACTTCCTACACCATCTTAGTAGTCTGGTCATTCTTCCCAGGCATCTATACCATTTATTACATATCCGTAAGCATCATGATCTCTTCCACCTAGGCCACTGCAATATCTGCAGAACCGGCCTCAGCCATTGGCATGACCTCTAGTATCTTGGAACCAAGGAGGACAAGTTTTCAGGCAGCAAGCATCTCAAGTTAAAGTATATCTATCACATTCGTCAAGGAACTAGAAGTTGACAACAATATCATTGAAGGTATGGTCGATGTACTTCAAAAATCTATTGAGATCTTGATTGATTTTGGAGCTGGCTACTATGTCATTTATTACAAGCGTTGTAGTGAAACAACTAGGGTTGAAGCCTGTGAACCATAGTAAAGCAATTATTATAGAATCACTAGAAGGAAAATGGTTACTTTGAACCAAATATGTAAATCCTAAGAATTCAATGTCTATGGTAATATAATGCCAACTAATGTAGTGGGGATGGATATGAAGGGATATTACATAATCCTTGGGATTGATTGACTCACTGCTAACCATGCAAAGATTGTTACATTTTTTGTCCCTACAAAGGAACCTTTATGAATTTTAGGGTTATAAAAAGATAAGAATGTGTAGTGCATTATGATACTGAAGGAAGTAGAATTGATAGAGTTGGGTATGGAGCGAATTTCTATTGTGAAAGAGTATCCTGCAGTTTTTCAGTACGTGCCTGGCTTACCACCTCAATGAGAGGTGGATTTCAGTATCAATTTATTTCTAGGTACTGCTCCAATTTGTATATAGCTATATTGGATACATTCGATTCAACTAAAGGATTTAAAAGAGAGGTTGAAAGGATTGAAGAACCAAGGTTTCATATAGTCAAACATTTTATCATAGAGAGTACCGTTACTCTTTGTAAAGAAAAAAGATGGAAGCATGCGATTATGTGTAGAGTACCATCAGTTGAATGAAGTGATGATTACAAATAAGTATTCTATGACACACATCGATGATCTATTTGATCAATCGAAGGGATCATGATACTTCTCCAAGATCGATTTAAGGTCAGGATACCATCAATTGTGAAAAGGCCGAGTTAAGAGTCCTAGAGGGGGGGGAATAGGACTATGCCAAATTAAAAATTAAATGTGAAATTAAACAAATATAAATAAATATAGCACTTAACAATCCCATAAAGCAGAAATGAATAACAACCTCAAATGTACAAGTATTGAGAGGTTGATATAGATGTTGTTTTAAGGACAACCTTACACCAAAAACCAATGGCTTATGGTAGGACAACCTGATTTCTAGAACGGTCTGTGTATAAAAATCCCAAACCAATACAGATAAAAATAACAATAGCAAAGAAAATAAACTAAGCTATTACAGCATTCCCACACTTGCATAAAAGAGATTACAACATTCTCCACAAAGGCTTAAAATGAAATTACAACATTCACACAATGCCACAATCAACCATCCACCACAACACCAGGAAATATAGTGGTTCTCTTGTGTGTACAACAACTGTTTAGACAAATAGTCACACAACTACTCCACTCCCAATATCCTCACACAGTGGATACTGGCGTTCACTATGAATTAGGTTTTTCAAGGTTCACCTAAAACCTTTACAATTGTGTCTTTCAAGTGGGCTTACATAATTAAAAAAACCCCACACTCTGAGTTTTCTGGATCACCTCAGACAAACCAAAAAAGCAAGAGAGATTTTTCTGGTACAATCTCAAAAATCAAAAAGGAATTTACAAGAAATGTAAATATACTTATCTGGATATTCTCATTTGATGAAGCCCGGTAGAACTAATTCGAAGTAGATGTTCAATGTTCACACTCACTTATGAAAAGGTTCTAAGTTTAAATGATTTTTAGATTATATCACTTTGGGCTAGCTTGATTTGATTTTGATTCAAAGAAAGGTAAAAACTTAAATCCCTACTTCAAATAAGATTGGAATGTAAACCTCAAAATCAAAATGCAAAAAGTTAAATTAAAGAGAATATTAAATGTGCACTAAATAGCTTAAGAATATCACAAACTTATCTCTTAGAGTGGTGTCTTGATTTTTCTTGAATGAGTTATCAAACTCTGAAAATCGTGCTCTATTTATAAGTGCAGAAATAGTTCACTCGATTAGCCCAAAGGTCAGCTTGACTGGTCGAAGGACCAATAAGAATTAAAATTTTTTGGGTGCAATAAGATAAAACCATTCCACAACTAGTCGAGTGACTGGTACGACCGGTCCAGTGGCCTTCACGACCGGCCGAGCCATGCACTCGATTGGTCGAGTGGGACAAAAAATGGTTGCTGGACTTTGAGTCGAGCGGTCTCCAGAACTAGTTGAGGGTCCAACAGAAATTTTGAAAATTAGTAACAAACCTTAGACAGGTCGAGGAAATTCTTGGACTGTTGGAGCTAGTATTAGGACTAGTCGAACATGGGCTAAGGCTAGTCGAGAAAAAGCCTATAAAATTATATAGTGACCCAATTTAAGTATGCAATCAATATGACCTAAACTATGGTCAATCTAGGGTCATTCATACTTTATAAGTGGTATTTGAACATTGAATCATCATTCTCTTCGGTTGATAGTTGATGTTGAAGTACATGAAGCTTAACATCTTGAAGTATGTTGAAGCTTGAACTTGAAGTACTTTTGACTTGTATTTCACCTTGAGCTTTGACAAAAGCACATTGTGACATGGTTAAAGCTTGAAAGCTTGACCTATCACTTGATGTTGTGCTTGAACTTGTGTAAGAATCTCTTGTTCTTATACATGTGCTGCTTGAATCTTGAATTGGAACATCTTGAACCTGTACTTGAATTGCATGATCTTGAATATGAAGATAAGCTATAGAAGATACAGATTCCAAATGGTTTTGGCACTACAAAATTTGACAATCATAGGAGCTAGTTAACATAGCACTTACAAATTGCATATTAATGAGTCAGATACTTACAAGACATCCTTCACAACATGCTATGGGTACTATGAATTTTTTGTTATGCCCTTTAGACTGACCAATTCCCCAGCTTGTTCATGGACTTAATGAACATGGTATTTCATTTGTATTATGATCAATTCATTATAGTGTTTATTAACGATATACTGATCTACTCAAAGATTAGTGAGGACCACAATGCACATTTAAGAACAACACCGTGGACTCTAAAGGACAATCAACTATATACCAAATATTTCAAGTGTAAATTTTGAAAGAAAAGTGTTAAATGCTCAGGGCATGTAATAACAAGAGATGGTATTATAGTTGATCCAGCCAAGATTGAAGCAATAGTGAAGTGAGAACAACTTACGAGTGTAACTGAAACTAAACCCTTTGGACTGACCAATGCGCCAGCTTGTTCATGGACTTAATGAACATGGTATTTCATTTGTATTGTGATCAATTCATTATAGTGTTTATTGATGATATACTGATCTACTCAAAGACTAGCGAGGACTACAATGCACATTTTGAGAACAACACTATGGAAGCTAAAGGACAATCAACTATATGCCAAATATTTCAAGTGCAAATTTTGAAAGAAAAGTGTCGAATTCTTAGGGCATGTAATAACAAGAGATTGTGTTATAGTTGATCCAACCAAGATTGAAGAGTAGTGAAGTAGGAATAACTTAAGAGTATAACTGAAATCAGAAGTTTCCTTCGACTCGTTAGGTATCACACAAGATTTATCAAGGACTTTTTAAAGATTTTGGGTCCATTAACCAATCTGACAAAGAAAGGTATGCAGTTTAAATGAACTGACAAATGCGAAGACACATTTTCTAAGTTGAAGGATCTCTTAACAAAATCATGTAACGCTTCGTGAGCAAGCTACTCCTAGGAAGAGAACAACAACTAGTTAGAAGACCCTCCCAAGGAAGAAAGGCGCCAAGAGGGTCTCCAAAAATACCCTAAGTGCAGTCTCTAGGGACAAGTGGTTATACAGGCTGAGAAGCTTGCAGAGATGGGTCGTTGTAAAGGTTACCTCCCATGTCAGATAAGGTGTTAGTGTGGATTGCTTGAGGGGTAGGTAATCAGCCTAACATTAGGTCGCTAAAGAGGCTAATCAAGGAACACTACCTGTGGATTGTGGCGATCCAAGAACCAATGGTCAAGGAGTCCAAAAGAGTGTAGATCGGCCTCTCTCGGCTTCCATTCATCCTTCTCAAATGTGGAAGATGGTGGTAAGATATGGATATTTTGTAAATATCATTCCACTGTAACAAAGGTATCCAATAAGAATAAAATGATCTCACCACCCATGCATTTTTAGCAGAGCACTACTCCCATAACACTGTCTGTGGTCTACGCTAGCGGTATGAGAATCCAGCGGAGAGCCCTGTGGGAGGATATGGCCGCATTGTCCAGGTCAGTGCAGGGTTCCTGGGCGTTGAGTGGAGACTTCAACACAGTCATAGATGTATCTTAAAGGTGTAGCAGGAGAAGCATCGACAGCAGGAGCTCACATGAATTTGTGGAGGCCATCAACAATACATGTCTCCTAGACGCTCGTTTCCTGGGAAACAAGTATACTTGGTCGAATAATTAGGTTGGCACTACCAAGGTGTGGGCCAGGCTAGATCGCATGCTGATGAACGCAGCTTAGAACAACACCTTTCCCCTCATTCCAGGTGAACCAACTCTCTCGCCATAACTTTGACCATGTGCCCTTATTGTTGGTATTTCCCAAACAACATTTTGCAGGTCCGAAACCGTTCCGATTCCAGCAGATGTGGTTCCATCATGACACTTTTCTTCCATTGGTTAAAGTAGCCTAGGCCATGAAAGAAGACTCCCATCCCATGCTCAACCTCCTCACCAAACTAAGACAGTCAAGGCTCAGTTGAAGTGTTGGAACAAAGCTGAATTCGGGAACATTTTCAAGGTAGTCCAGCAAGTCGAGAAGTCCCTGTCAGATCTGGAAGAGAAAATTCAGCAAGAAGAAGGTCTAATAGTGGATGTGAGTCCTTTCTAGCGCAATCTCGTAGAGGCTAGAGCTATGCTCTCTCGATTGGAACTATGGAAGAAACATTCTGAAAGCAGAAAGCCAGAAATAATTGGCCGGAGGAGGGTGACAAAAACACTGGTTTCTTCCACGCGTCAGTGACTAAGAAAGCTAGAAGATAGTTATTAATTCCATTAAGCTAGATTCGGGGCTGACAGTGGAGACGCAAGCGGAAATCAAGAACGAGGTAATCGGATTTTTTCACCACCTTTTCTCTGCGGGCGCGGTTGAGCAGGGAGAAGAGGTCCTTGACTCCATTCCAAACTTGGTATCAGCAGAGGATAATGCTTAGCTAATGTATCTGCCATCTTTTCTTGAAGTTCAGAAGGCCATCATTTCCATTCCAAGGGATGGAGCAGCAGGGCCAGACGGATTTTTCGGTGCATTCTTCACAGGTTGGTGGGAGATCGTGGGTCAGGACCTGCTTAGAGCTGCTACCTTCTTGTTTGAGTGAAGCTCGATGCTTAGGGCCTTAACATCTTCCCTAATCTCTCTCATTCCCAAGACTGCAACACCTAAGCGTTTTTCAAATTTTAGGCCCATAAGCCTCTGTAACATGGTATATAAGATCTTCTCCAAAATTATTGCAAATATGTTGAGTAACTTGCTGTCCTCGCTGATTTCCCTAGAGCAAGGGGCTTTTGTCTAAGGTCGATCGATCTCAGAAAACATCGCCCTGTCCTAAGAGTTGCTTAGGGAGATGAATAGAAAAGTCAGGGGTGGGAACATTATGGTCAAGCTTAACATGGGAAAATCATATGATATAGTGGAGTGGCTTTTCTTAAAAAAGGTGCTGGGGCATTTTGGCTTCTCCAATCCGTGGATTAAGCTCATGGAGAATTGTTGGAACAACTGTTGGTTCTTGGTGCTGGTTAATGGGAAGGTTGGGTGTTATTTTAAATCCACCCGCGGGCTTTACCAAGGCGACCTGCTATCCCCTAGCTTGTTCATTTTATCTTCAGAGGTGCTTGGGAGAGGTTTCAAAAAGTTGGTGGATTGAGGCTCCTGTCTTCCAATCAAAGGACGTCGTGGCAACTAGTGGTGTCCCACCTCCTTTTTGCAAATGATACGCTGTTATTCCTCAGTGGGGGCCTCTGATCCATCCGAGCTACCAAGTGTTTACTAGATGATTATTAGCTGGAGTCGGGCTAAAAGGTTAATTCCATAAGAGCGTCTTCCTTTGCGCTGAAAACATGGTTGCTTCCAGGGTCGCAGAAATTCAAAGAGAATTGGGTATGGTTAGAACTTTGGAGAGCATTTGTAACACCCCGATTCCTAGAACCTGAGTATAATACTTGTTTTTCAAAAACCTAAGTGTTAACCTTTAAAGATACCCAAATTTCACATACACTTTTTTCTTTTATTATCAAAGTTGGTACACTAGCATAATATAAGCAAATTGAGTATAAGAGGGAGTCCAAATATACAAAATCAGATATTCGAGTGGTTGCCCGTAAACTTATACAAACCAATGTCTTAACTTTTTAAAACATGACAATACAAATTAAATAGAATTGAAATCAGGAATAGAGAGTTGCAAGATCATCTGGTTCTTCCTATTCCACATAAACTCCAGTATGCGCATCATCTGTGTCTCCTGCAACCTGAATATGGTTTGATAGCTTCAATTGCTATCCTAGTGAGGTATAACACCCAAGATTTATCGTATCATCAAGATAATTAAACATAGCTATTAAAGACAGTATATAACCAATATTACACAATGATTATCATGGGAATTAGATAAGGTTCATCAGATACGTATTCATTAAATAAATTACACAAGATAATATTATTTAAATGCATGGATGCATGCACATGCTCACAGACCTGGGGATGCACATCCAGCTGGCAAAAAGGTCGCCCAAGGATGACTAGCCACCCAGAAAAGTACTCAAAGGTACGCCCTAAGGAGAACTAGCCACCTGAAAAAAATATGCAATGAGGACACCTAAGGTCTAAGGAGGACTAGGCACTAGGAAAAGTCCGTGCAACAAGGACAACCCATAGTGGTTCGAATGTACATAATAATAACTTAAGATCACCCAGTAAAATATTCTATGGTTTAGCCCATAGTGATCTAAGGAAACTCCGCGTCTTGTATCGATCATTCGGTAAAATATTCTATGGTATAGCCCATAGTGATCCAAGGAAACTCCGTGTCTTGTATCGATCATTCAGTAAAGTCTGTATGCAATGAAGATGCATAATTAGCTCCACCCTTATTATTCCAATTTCTAACAACCATTTTATGGAAGCTCAAAGGTTACTATGGGGGGTTGGTCACCTAGCATAGGCCGACAACTCAGGCATAGTGTCCCATTCCACCATCCTTGGCTCATGAGACTAACGAACACGATGTTTAAAGATAACGTCTTCAACTAGTGGCCAATCATAGTTTGACAAGTGAAACTTACGATCCAGGGTTATATGAAGTTAATCCATGAAAGCCGCAAGAGGGCAAATAGTCCATTTAAAGGTGCAATAGAAGGGATTGTCTTCCAAAAATCGACAAAGGTAAAAGCGATCCACAAGATAGTAAGTCCACGACAAGGAAATTCCATTTAATCTATTTGGCAAAAAGGCCACTAGTTCAAGGACTTCCACAAACACCATTAAATAACTGCAAGTGGCAAAACAAGCCAAGCACATTGTCAAAAGTATTTACACATGTAAAGTGGCATGTTTAAGACATAATGCATGTTCATATTTGAATGTAAATCTAACCGTCAGTCATTATAAAGAATTACTCAAATAGAAACTAGCATTTATCATTGATTTCACTAAGTATTACAGTAGGGAATAGATAATATAAATGAGCTATGCTAACTATCAAAATGTAGAAAAGCTTGAAGGGTGATCTTCACCTTTCAAGAGTTGGTTCGTTTTCTGATGATGATAGAGTTAATCGTACCCACCCTAAGATCAAGATCTAACAAAATTAGAATATTTTAAGGGGTTAGATTTCAATGTTATTAAACTTGCACGATTAGGATCAAGGCTTAGGGTTTAGATCATGTAAATTAATTTTAAGCTTAAGTTTTAGAACTCTTTAAGGGGTTAGATTTCAATGTTATTAAACTTGCACGATTAGGATCAAGGCTTAGGATTTAGATCATGTAAATTAATTTTAAGCTTAAGTTTTAAAACTCAATCCTAATTTTTGTGTAATGAATAAAATAATATTCATATTAGAGCATTGATTGATAATATTAATAATGATAATTCACGACTTGATATTAACAAACCAATAATACCTAATATTATTATATCATAACTAATGGTCTAATAAATGATGCTAGTAATATAAAATTAACAATAATAATAAAATAAGTCCCAACAACAGTCTAATAAGAACTAATGCTAATAGTCATATTAACACTGCCATAATGAAAATAATAATGACAATATTATTATATTAATCCTTAACTCATACTTTAATAATAATAATAATAATAATATAATTATTAGTAACATAATACTAACATGAATAACAGAAGGAATTTGAGACTAGACTCACCTAGTTGTGAGACTCGACCCATGCTTGGCCCAACTCATTCTTGACATAATGGGTCGACTCACTGAGTCAACTTGGCTTGACTTCCTTCTTCATTCTTTTCCTTCTTTTATTCTTCCTTCTCCCCTTTTCTTTTATTTCTCTCTTTTTCTTCCTATATTGTGTAGTTCCAGATGGTCTGGACTCAGCAAGCTTGACCTGACTCATGCAACTTGACTCAGCAAGTTTCAGCCAAGTCAACTCGAGACGGCACTCTTCCCATTTCTTCTTCTTCCTCATCTTCCTTTCCTTCCTCCCTTTTCATCATTCAGTTTTCTCTCTTTTGTGCGGGGCATAACCAGTGAGATCCCGACTCAAGTCGACTTCGGCTGACTCGTTGATAAACTAAACAATTAGACTGAGTTAACTCAGTACAATGCCTTATTCTTGGCAACTCGACTTCTTCCTTCATTCTCTCTTTCTTTTCTTTTTCTACTACTTCCTTCTCAATATTATGTCCAACACAGTGGTTAGACTCGTCTTAGGTGTGACCCAACTTAGTGGACTCGGTATGACTCAGTGTGGTGCGGCTCGACTTCAAATGAGGAAGAACCTAGGGCGATAATGGCAGACTTCCTCCCATTACTTCTTTCTTCAATCCAAGAGCGTGGGAGGGTGTGGGTAGATCCAAGGAAGCTTGTGCAATGATTGAATCGAAGCTTTGGTGTGATTGATCTGGTGGGTTCAGAGCTTAAATGTTATCGCTCGCAAACAAGGCAGCAGTCGGAAAAGCTCCCTGTCCCACCTGCTCTCTCTCTCTCTCTCAATCTCTGCTGTGAACTGGGATTCAAATGGATGGTTAACATCTCCTCTAGGGTTTTTTATTTTTAGATGTCCTTGGAGGAAGGAATCATAAGCTTCCTATTTATGTATGCGGCTTGTTTCCACACTCAACCCTAATCCATGCGAGCGACGGAGATGCCTCGATCTGGACGGCTAAGATGAAAGGAGCCCTCTGCACATATTGATCTAGTTGTGTGATGGAGAATGGGATCTTTTCGTTTCAAGCTCACTCATGCGCATAGGAGAGTTTTCGTGGCCATTTTCGACACATGTGGGCTGATAGTATGTGTGGGAGTTATGGGTTTTTGGTCATGTCTATGTCGTGAACGTGATGGACGGTTTGGATTGGCACAGTGGCCGTGATGGTGGGCCACGATTGAACCCAAATGGTAGTCTCCCGTTTAAACTTCAGTCACATGGAGAAGAGAGGAAAATTTCTCCTTTTTGTAAAATCTGCGGGTCTACACCAATTTGACCAGTTGGCTGGTTCAGTGTGTTGTGAGTGCATGCACGCATCAGTGTACACACAACTAGGGCGGGGTCCACTATAATGCTTGTGAGAAATCCACTCCATCCATTTACTTTGGAGGTTCCAGTAAGTCCCTCTAATTAAGGGTGGGGAAGATCAAAGACTCAGATGGGCCACACTAGGTGGTTTTGCACACCAAACCACGTGTTTACCGATCATATAATTGCCAGATTGTACTAAAATTAGTTTATCATTGATCTCCTAAATCCCCAACAATATTTAAGGAGGGTTTAACTGTTAACTAAGGGTTAGTTAGCAAGATAATATGGTTTAGGTGTGGATTGTTAAAGAGATTGTTAAGGATGTCATGAACGATGAATTTGGCTTATTGGGTCTTGTTTTTATGATGATTTAAGGTCATGACCTTCCATATTCCTAATTGAACAATTTTAGTGGTTTATAGAGCCATCTAATTGCCACCTAATGGTCGATTTTATAATTCGATGGTCGAATTAGGGGAATCACATGTCAGATCATTCCATATCTAACCCACATAGGGTCTCAGGTCTCTGAGAATTACTGGATTGGAATCCAACAGTGGTTTTAATGATCGAGTGGTCTCATGGTGATGATCAGGTGGTGGATTGGCAACTTAAGGGTTGTGCACTCAAAGGATGATTGATTTGATGCTTTAGGTTTCGATAAATAGTGGACCTGATGATTTGGTCTAGCTTGAAAATTAGCAGATGGATGGCTTGATCCATAGATGAAGGTTACTTCTAACTATCAGATTTAGGTTAGAATAAAGATGAGCGGTTCCATAAGTTACGTTATCGAGTAACATCCGAGTACTGAAAGTATAAGGTGTTACAATTTACCCTAAGAGAATTTCGTCCCCGAAATTTAACACTACCACCCATATTGTTAATAAGAATATCCCTTTTACAGTGTTTTTAATCATTCAGCAATTTCTTCATGAGGCATATTTGTAGGTACCGACGTATGCAACTAACATTAAAACTACGGTTGTTACTGAAAAGGCCTAGCTATATGTCCTAGAGGGGGGGGGGGGGGGGGGTCAATAAGACTATGCCAAATTTAAAATAATAACAGCGGAATTAAATAATAAGATAGCCAAGAAAAAGAAAGATATCAATCCACAATTTAGAATATAAAGCAATTACAAATTTTAGTTGTTTTAAGGACAACCTTTCACCATAAAAACAAAGGGTTTATGGCAAGACAACCTTACTAGAACAATTAGAGAATGAAAAGATAAAACTGAAAGGAAATAAATGAAATAGTAAGAAATAAATTCTAAACTATTACAACACTCCACACAGTGCTTGAAATATAAATATTACAACATTCACATCCACACATACATCCCACAACTTTGAATGATAAAAGATAGGAAAAATAAATCACATATCCACAAAACATAAGGAGTTATAGTGGTTCGCCTGTGTGTACACCAATTGTTAAACAATAGCCACACAGCTTGTTACTCCAATCCTAATATCCTCACACAAGGGATATCAGCATTCACTATGAAAATAGGTTTCACAGGTTCACCTAAAATCTTCACAATTGTGTCTTTCAAATGGGCTTGCACAATTCAAAAAACCCCACTTCTGAGTTTTCTGGCTCTCCTTAGATAACCAACAAATTGAGAATTTTCTAGTTTAATCTCAAATAAAATCAAAAGAAGGAAATTTACAATAAAGTAAAATACCTGGATTTCTCCTTTTGTTGTAGCCCAGAAGAACCAATCGGAGTAGAAGTCCGAATATATAAGTTCAATGTCCAATACTCACTTTGAAATGGTTCCAAGTTCTAATTAATTTTAAATTAAACCAGATGGGTTAGTTATATTTAATTTTGATTCTAAGAAGAAGGAATACAACAATTCCTCTTTTTAATTCAGATTAGAATATAGAAATAAAATCAAATCAATAAAGCTAACAAAAGAGAATTTTAAATATGCACAAAGTAGCTTAAAATGAACAAAACTTATCTCAGAGTGAAGCCTTGATTTTACTTAAATTAGATATGAACTCCAAAATTCATGTTCTATTTATAATTGCAGAAATTGCATCTACGACTGGTCTTGAGGACACTATGACTGGTCATAGAAGAAATGAATTTTTGAAATTTTATGCGTGATCAGATAAAATCGTTCCACGACTGGTCGTAGGCTGTTCACGACGGGTTGTGATAAACCCACAACTGGTCATGTGACACTAGGCTTAGTTGTTGTAGATTGAGTTGTAAGTGCACGAATGGTCCTGGATCGAGTCGTCATTGTTCCTACGACCAGTCGAGCAGACTCTAGGACTGGTCGTACCCCAACTAAAAAAATCTGAAAATTTGCAACAAACCTAAGACAGGTCTTGAAATTTCTTGAACTAGTCGAGCCAAATTTAGGACTAGTCGAACAATGTCCAGGACTAGTCTTAGAATAGACCAAATGCATATAAAAAGATTTATCTTAAATTATATATACAAAATGACCTACCCTAAGGTCAATCTAAGGTCATTCATACCTTAAATGTGAAGTATGGACATTGACACTTCATTTCTTCAGATGATCGTTGACAATTGAAGATTGTGAAGCTTGAAATCTCTATACATGATGTAGCATTGAGCTTGAGATCTTCTAGAACTTGAATTATACTTCATCTTGAGTTGTACACTAACTTGAGTCTTTGAACAAGATCACTTCTTTCGTTGTACCTTGTACTTGTATTTCTTGAAATGGTTTGAAGTGGTTCTTCATTCTTGACTTGAAGCAAAGTGTTTAGAGAGGTGATGCAATGTCTTAAACTCATATGCAATGTCTTCAACATATATACCAATGAGCTACACAAGACATAGATTGAGGTTTTGGCACCACAAAATTTGACAACCAAAGGAGCATAAAACAATAGCACTTACGATCTCCCACTTTGTCAAATTTGTGACACAACACACTCCAATCAAAATAAGAGAAGCATTACAATGTCAATAAGGAATCATGCACTAATCATATATAAGAGAAGCAGTTACAGCCTAGTTAAAGAATCATGCACCAGTTGTCATTAACTAGCACAAATTCTTCCTTACTTATTCTCCCTGAGTAGCACACATATATTCAGTCCATATTATCCATAATTAATAGCAATATATCAATCCATATGCTACTACCACAGTTCATATTATCCATAATAATAGCAATATATCAATCCATATGCAAAACCAAATAAATTCTCCCCCTTTTTGTTACAATATGACAAAGGAAGAAAAATGGAAAAGGATAATAAACAGGAGTAATAAATATATTAACTAGTCAAGAAATAAGTAAATTAAAGTCCATAAGCCATTTACTAGTTTAAACAAAAGTCACTTAACCAAACAAACTTCACAAGCCAACAAAAGTAGAAGTAAAGTTATTACAGACCAAGAGTAAAACACTTAATCAAATCCTGAAGAAGGAGCGGGTATGGTAGGATTAAGTTGATGAAGGCCCTTGTTTAAGCGCCTAAGATACTTGCGCATATATTTAAACTGTAAATCATGGGCAACATTCATATTCTCTACATATTTCTATAAAGCATGAAGATGAGCATCAAATCAGATGGCTCATAGTCCGGATCATTTCCAGAGTCTAATTCAATTTCATCAAAAATATCATCCATATTAATATCATCAGGAGGAAGATCGCCAGCCTCTTCTTCATCCACAGCCTCAGCTCTAGCACCACCCACATCCACTTGGCCAAGAGCTAATTCCAATTTCATCTTGTTTATATTAGAGTTGTTAAAAATAAGATGATGAATAGGAGCCTCTCCAACAGGCATAGCAACAAGCATGTGAGTAGCTAACACAGTCATAAGATATGCAAATGGAATGTCACTAGGACCTAGATGGAGACAAAACTGAATGATGGCGTGACATATTAAAGAAGGCATACAGACATTAGTACCATAGATGACAGAGTGCAAAACTTGAACCATAAAGGCAGTTAGTTCTATTTTATTACCAGAACGCAGATACATATTTGAAATAATGATTTTCTGGAGAACCCTGTATTTGGGTAACAAATACTTTGAGGGGAGCGCATTCCCTTTATGAGTCCATTGCACATCCATATTGCATAGTGTTTTAGTGAGCATGCATTTTTTTGATTCTGAGGGTTTCTCTGCTAAATTATGAATAAGAATACCCTCATCATTAACTGGTATGTTCATTAGAGCTGAAATCAAATGACGGTCAATATCAAATGGACCTTCTCTAGCATCAATTTTAAATGTTAAATTCTCAGTCGAAAAGTCAGAGATGCATGCAAACATGGCCTGAGCAATAGACTGGTATGTAGGCCCACCCCAATGTAAGATGTTAGCCCATCCTACAGCTTATAGTAGGGGAAGGATACCAAAATGAACAATTTGGTTAAGATCAACAGGTCTTTCAATAATGACATTACGCATACACAAATCCCGCACATGTGAAGGATCATCTTCAAGTGACCGAAGATGGCGTCGAGTGATAGGAGTTGATCTAGAAGATGATGGACTACAGAAAGTTTTCTTTTTACCTCTAGCATCCATTTGTAATAGAAGATTTAAAGAAATAAGTAGCTTTAAAAGATGTGAAGTGGGGTTTTGTTAGATCAGATTTTTCAAAAGAAAACCCCAAAATCACAATGAATGACAAAATAGATTACTCCAACAGTAAAAATGAAGTAAAATTGACTAGAATCTACAAGAAAAATGTAAATGACGCACTAACCTTGAAGATCTAGGAAGGTGGGTATGACTGGTTGGGCGTCGGCTTGTTGGAGAGGAAAGATGAAATAAAGAAGATGAAGTTTTCCCAAAATTTTAAAATATCCACTACGCTACACGAGTGGTTGTGGGATTTCTTCGACCGGTCGTGCCACAACTGGTTGAGTACATCCTCAACTGGTCGTGTACTGACTAAAATATGCATTTTTTTCATAAAAAATTGAAATTTAAATCAATAAATTATTAAATATATATATATACTATGATATAAATATGCATGAATAATCAATTTAGAATGCACATACCAAGATCAAATTTTAATTTATTAAACCTGCTTTTTTCGAGCGGTTTAGCAAAAATGTCAGCAAGTTGAGTCTTGGTCAGAATATATTCTAAAGATATCAGCTTTTCTTCCACTAATTCACGAATGTAATGAAACCTAATGTCAATGTGCTTGGTACGTGAATGCTGGATTGGATTTTTTGAAATATTTATTGCACTTGAATTATCGCAATATAAAACCATTTAATCCTTTGCAATTCCATAATCGCTTAACATACGTTTCATCCAAACAAGCTGAGTACATGCATTTCCTACTACAATGTATTCAGCCTCAATAGTTGAGAGTGATATAGAACTTTGCTTCTTGCTAAACCAAGAAACCTTACAATTTTCAATATAAAAACAACCACCACTAGTTGATTTCCTGTCATCAATATTACCAGCCCAATTAGTATCTGAGTACCCAGCCAATTGAACACTAGTATCATATGGATACGAGAGACCCAATTTAGAAGTACTTGCAACATATCGCATAATCCTCTTAACCACAGTTAAATGTGACTCTTTAGGATCAGACTGATATCTAGTACAAATACCAACACTTAAAGCAATATTAGGTCTACTTGCAGTTAAATAAAGTAAACTGCCAATCATACTATGATATAATTTAGGATCCACATTTTTACCTATAGAGTCCTTTGAGAGTTTGAAAGTCGCACTCATAGGAGTATCAAAATTCTTACCATTCACAAATCTGAACTTTTTGATTAAGTTCAAAGCATAATTGGTTTGAGAAATAAAAATGCCATCAGATTGTTGTTTCACTTACAATCCTAGGAAATAATTCAATTCCCCAACCATGCTCATTTCAAACTTAGATTTCATTAAATCTGCAAACTCAACAGTCATGTTAGAATAGGTAGATCCATAAATAATAACATCAATGTAGATCTACACTATTAAGATGTGATTATTAAGTTTCTTAACAAAAAAAGTCTTGTCTACATTTCCCATTTGAAAATCATGACTTAGTAAAAACTTAGTCAATTTCTCATACCATGCCCTAGGAGCTTGTTTTAAGCCATAGAGAGCCTTTTTAAGGCGATAAACATAATCTGTGCTTTTAGGGTGTGAGACCCAACCCGACTTCGCATGTGTGCATGTGTGTGTGTGAGTATGCATTCCATCCATCTTGATCCCGCGGTCCTTCTGGTCGAATCCCGGTGACCCGTGACCCTTGGATAGTGTTTGCGGTCATCTGTGAGCCCAGTCATGAAGACCCGACTCGGATCGAGTTGAGACCTATACCATTGTGACCGCATTATCGTCGCGGTTCCAACGGCGCGTCTTGTGTATCCATCCGATGTGTAGATCGTAAGTTGGGTACATTTCATTTTCTAAGCCCTTGATCATGATCATGCGGCCAACCTAGGGGTGGTGTGCATGGATTTCTAGGTAGGTCCCATCTCTTGGAACTATTTCCAACACACACTACACTATTTCCAACACACATTACACACACACACACTACCTAGGCCCTATCCCTACACCACCCATCTCTAAAACACCACCCACTAACCTAAAAAGTCTACTAACCCTACAACATTGTTTCTAACTCCCTATTACCATGATTTCTCTTCTTTATCGTAGGTAAGAAACTCATGATTACTTAGCTTAAAAGAGATTTTTCTCTCTTTCCCTCTCATTTCTCTCTCTTCTCTTCTTCCCTAGCAACATTCCTCCAAAAATTTCCAAATTCTCCAGCCCCTTCTCCTCCTTTTTCCTCTTAATCCATCCATTAAAAACCCATCTCATCCATCTATCTTGGTTCCTTGGAGCATTTGGAGATTGGTGATCCAAGTTTTGGTGAAGATATTTAGGTGTGTGCTTCTTTATTCCATGCAATATCCCTTCCATAGTGTAGATCTTCTTCTTCTTTCATTCGGAAAGTGTAGGACCCACCAATCAATGGTGGAGATTCTACACAATTCCTTGGATGTGGCCAAATGGTCCATCTTATGCATGTATGTCCCATGCATGGGGTTTCCTCTTGATGGACCCTATCATGGAGGGTTCTCCAGATTCCATAACTTGATGGGTCATCTAGACCCTTGCGTCATGGTTGAGATGGTATCTCATCGATTCATCTCAAGTGTAGATCATGCATGATGAAGATCCATGGTGAAATATAGATGGAAATGCAATGTATGGGTGTGATTGTGTTGGGGAAGGCTCAATAGTGACGGAGCCTTCTCCCAATGGCCAAAATATTTTTATTTCTCTTCTTCTACCTTTCCTATGATTGCTGATGATGTGTGTGGTCCACTTGGTGGGCTTGGACAGTCCAGAAAAGTCCAGCTAGGGTGGGACATCCATACCCACCTACACTATGGTTGGGTGTCCCATTTGCTGACCTTTATTGATGCATGCAAGTGTGGTAACCTTGGGATTTGTTTTGGACATTTGTGGGGCCCACTAGGGAGGGCCATAGCACTTAGTTCTTGGAGTATTTCCCCTTTTTATTTAGCTTATATAATTAATTTTATCCAAGTACATGTTGCTGTCCAGAATTTTCTGGACAATTTCTGGTTGATTTTGGACCAGATTTTGGGACTATTTGGGGGACTATTCATAACCATCAAATATAATTTTCTAAAAGGTGGGGATCTCATCTTGATGTCTCCCAAATTTCAGCCCAATCTGACATTCATAGGGGTCCCAAAGGTATGGTCCAAGTGAGGTGGACAGTCTGGATTTTCTGCACTGTTCCAGCAGCAATCCACCCTGGACAGGTTAGAATTCCAAAATTTATTAAAATAGTTTTGGACATGAAAAAATTATAAAAATTTACATAAATGTGGACCACCTATGGTGGGACTCACCTACAAAATTTTGAGGCCAATGGACACCTGTACACACCATAGTGATGGCTGGACCGGCCCATTATAACATGGCATCCAGATCAATCCGATTTTCAGGACAGATGGATTTCTTTAAATAAATTAAAATATTTATAGATGTCCAAAAATTCTGAAATTTTGTGAGGATGTGTACCACTTATGTTAGTGTCACTCTGTAAATTTTCAGCTCCAACGGACCTCATTTGTGGGTCCAAAAGAATGGGCAAAGATAGTTGGACTGCCAGATTTTCTGCTGTACAGTCCAGCAATATGCCTTAATAAAACCATAATTCAAAAATATTTTCTCTGATGGTGGGCCACATTTTTGGGTTACCTCTCATTGTATGCATGATGAGGGACTTTGGCCCTCAATTTCCAGAGTTTTAGAGGCCCTGGACCCACTGCAATGGAGTGCCCAAATTTAAGACAGCAACATGTTATAATTATGCTTGGCCTTTAGGCTGAAATTTTGAGTGAGGCCCACCACATTGTGAAGATCTTAGAGAGAATAATTTATACCTTTGGTTCCTTAAATATTGGGCTTAATAAATACACTTTTGAGGCCCACAACAGTTGAATTTAATTGGGTCCATGAATGTAGCTGGTTGTTGAACTCTTTAGGCCCAATTGGGCTGGGACTTTTCAGATAAGCCCATTGAACTCATAGGCCATTTTTACCACAATATTGTGTTGGGTTAGGGGGCCGGATTACACAAGTAGATGGGCCCTTAGTAGCTTACCAAATCAACTTTAATACTTGGGCCGGGTTGTAGGCCCAACTTACTTGACTAAGAGCATGACATTTGCCCATGTGGTTTGAGCAATGGGTTGCCCACTAGGCCACCACAATATATGGGATTAGTGGCCTTTATGTTGGGCCCTAACCTTTCCCCTATGGGCCCATAGTGGTATATATGGGTTGGGCTATATGTGTTTTCCTTGGACCCATGTTGTAGATAGGCCTTTGGCCGCCTTTCTGAAGCCCAACATGAGTATTTGTGATATGATTATGGCTGCCCGTTTCTTATTTCTGATGTTGCGTGGGCCTTGGGCCTTGATCCATGATCAATTAGAGATGGGCTAACTCTTGGGGACCAATTGTGGTTGGATGTCCACATTGGTGGCCCTAAGGTAGGCCCATGGGCTTCTATAGGTAGTTAAAGGTCCACCATAGACCCTTGTTAGGCCCGTTTCATCTATTTAGGCCTATACCATTAGTCTCGTGGTCCTTAGTATAGGTCCTTAGTCTTGTGGGCTACCCCAAGTGTATGGGTCTCCACTAGAGGTTGTATTCCTTATGAGGAATTAGTTAAGTACCGAAACCCTTCATTGTTAAGTAGATAGTTCATCTTCACCTCATCGGTACCCCTATTCATCTACATGGCCCACTCCCATACGCATCATATGCATGATTGGTTGAGGTATGATTGGCCATGGCTGTGTCATTGTGTAGGACATGTTGCTATCTCCTCAAGAGATGGATACTTGGAATTGATGCATGTGTGATTGTGTGATTCATGCATCTGGCATTGCATATCTTGTGGATATCCGCCCTTACTTCATCAGGGCCTTGCCTCCACAGGGGTATTCGTGGATGGCCGTATGTGTGGACACCGGAAATATTAGTTGAGCATACCGGGTGCATAGGATGCCCATGGATGAAATTTCTAAAACTTCCATGGTACCAAGGATCTGCTCCAATGCTGTGACCGGGTAGAATATATGAGCGCACGAGGGCCTTATACCGTTAGGCCGCGGCTCCCACTGTCTTGTAGTCGGTTGGATAGGGGTGTGGCCTTACCTGCCTGGTGTGAGGAGGCATTGCTAGGCTGAGTCTGACCAGCTCGTAAATGGGTCCGCTACCTTCAGGCCTTGTTGGTGATTGGTTGTCCACAGGCGGGTAGTGAGGTCTCTTACGCTCGTTTGACTGTGCGGGGTCTGCAGAGCGGCAGTCATTCAGCCGTGTAATGGACCTCGGTGATTTCTTTATGATTAGAAATGTACTTGACTTATGGTTTGGATATGAGCACTGACATTACTTGCATCACATTAGCATTAGCTGTACAAGCCCCCCCTTCATACATTGCCTTGGTATGGCACTCATTATTTATTGCATCGCATTCATGTGAAGCCTTGGTAAGACTAGTGATATGTTCATTGATCATGCTTCTCTCCTTATACCTCCTACTATTCTTCTGTGCACCATTGTCACACACTTACACCACCCTCTAAGCTTCTATAAGCTTATGCACGATTGATGCATGCAGGAGACTCTAGGTAGGCGCCGTAGCAGCAGAGCGTGGAGTAGATTTGAGTAGTGAGGACTCCAGTGTTGCTGATTTCTCTCTCTTTTCCTTTTATTCTCATGTATGTCCTTTTGGACCTTTTGGATGATTGTAAAAGTTCAAATTTTTAGTGGATTTTGCGATGTGTGCCTTTGTTATTCTCAGATAGACTTGCTATGATCTTGGGTATGCTCGTATTGAAAATGATTATATTGTTATGAAAATCCTCCTTGTAGGATCCCACGATCGGAACCTAACTTAGGAGCCGAGAATGAGGTACTACGGAGGCTGTTGCAGCTAGAACCGACCATCGGGTTCCTTATGAGTCCGGTTACCGAGTCTAGGGCGTGACAGGAGTTGGTATCAGAGCATAGTAAGTAATTCTGGAATGACTAAGGATAACATCGCATGTCTGCTAAGAGCATGGGACAAGTAGTGTCCCGAGATGCTTTCTTTCGCTCCGTATTGAGCCTGTAATTGTCTTGATTCCTTACGTCATCATTATTTTGTAGACGATGCCGCATGGACGTGGCTCTCGTGGTCGTGGCACCGGTGGTCGTGGTTCCCGTGGACGAGGCGCCCGAGTTACCCCTTCTACTCGAGCACATCCTGCTCCCGTTGTTAAGGATCTGATTCCTGAGGTCCCGATCCGGCCTGTTCCTCCAGTTGAGCCCATAGCGCCCATACCTCTAGTTGCTCCGGTTCCCCCGCCTATTCCCCCTACTCAGCTTGCTGCTCCAGTTACTGCGGCTCCTGCTCCTCCGGCTGCACCCGTGCCTCCGCCTGAGGCGAGTGCCGCCCCTGCCTTTCCGACAGTACCTATAGGAGCCGAGCATTTTCAGCAGTTGATGCAGCTTGTTGCCACCGCATTGCAGACCCATCAGCCAGCTACCGCTGAGGTTTTTGGGCAGTCTGACTTACCACAAGCTAGTGCGATAGCTCGAGAGTTCCAGCAGCATGATCCCCCGAGGTTCTGTGGTGACCCTGACCCTTTTGCCGCTGAGGCTTGGCGCACTGAGGTTGCGAGGATTTTTGACACTATTCAGTGTTCTGCGGGTCAGAGAGTATCCCTTGCGACCTATCTTCTTCAGGGTGAGGCCCGTCATTGGTGGTCATCTGTATCTAGGATGGTCGGACCTCAGTTTGTTTAGTCATGGGAGGAGTTCGTGGTCCGTTTCGACCAGAAGTTCTTCCCTGAGCATGTTCAGATCCAGCGGGCGATCGAGTTTGAGACCCTAGTGCAGGGTGATATGACCATATCTCAGTATGAGGCCCGTTTCTTGGCCTTGTCTAGATTTGCTCCTCATCTCACCAGTGATGAGAATATGAGGGCTCGTCGTTTTATGGCTGGTTTGCGTCCTGCCCTTCGCAGTCGTGTGGTAGGGCATTGTTTGGAGACGTTTGACCAGGTCATTCATCGGGCACTGGTTTATGAGGAGGACTGGGCTATGACCCAGAGGTCGAGAGAGCAGAGTTCCGGTAGAGATCGGAAGAGGAGGGCACCAGCCGGCAGTTCCAGGCAGCACCATTAGCAGAGACGGAGGGGTAGGTCAGGATTTCAGCAGCCTACGATTCAGACAGTAGCTTCATCATCATCGTCAGCACCATCCTCCGGCCCCTTTTCTGGTGTATTCTTCGGCTGTGGACAGGCCGGGCATCGGAGGCGTGAGTGCCCTCTCCCCATTCAGCAGCAGAGGCCATCGCAGTTGTCACCTCCTCGTCCTCCTCAGCAGCAGCAGAGAGCTCATCTTCCACCCACCGTTCCTAGGGCTCCTCAACAGCAGAGGCAGCCGGGCAGACCTCCTCAGCAGTGACAGTAGTAGCAGAGACAGCAACAGCCGTAGCACCAACAGAGGGGATATCCGCATGTCCGGTCCTTGGGTCTAGTATGTATCGCAGCCCAGCAGGCACAGACTCAGGACCCTTAGTCTACCGGGTTGCTTCCCCTACCAGCTCAGGGCCGCTTCTATTCTACACAGCAAGCGTCAGGCCAGGACCCGCAGTCATCGACCGGTGGAGTAGTCAAGGGTATTCTTCTTGTTTCTTCCTGCATTACTCATGTTTTATTTGATTCTGGTGCCTCCCATTCTTTTGTGGCCGAGCAGTTTTATCGATTGATCGGTATTCCATCGGAGTGTGTGTCTGAGGCTTTGACCGTTTCGACTCCTATGGGGAAGTCTATGATGTTGACCCTTCGCTGTCCTTCTTGCCCGGTGTTAGTGGGCGAGATGTTCCTTCCTACCGATCTGTTCATGATGCCGATGTCCGATTTTGATGTGATTCTGGGTATGGACTGGCTTGCAGAGTATGGTGCCGTCTTAGACTGTGCCGTGAGGACGGTTACATTTTACATTCCAAGCTTGCCAGTGTTTCAGTTCGTTGCTGAGCCCAGAGGAGAGCCATTATCTAGTTTCTTGGCTTTAATCGTTGAGGATTTTGTGGTAGAGAATATTGAGCTGCCGCCAGTTGTTTGTGAGTACTCGAATGTGTTTCAGGAGATCCCGGGTTTGCCTCCACGTTGGCAGGTGGAGTTCCAGATTGATTTGGTGCCCGGTACTATGCTCATCTCGAAGGCCTCCTACCGGATGGCACCGTTGAAGTTGAGGGAACTACAGGAGCAGTTGGATAAGCTTCGGGAGTTAGGTTTCATTCGTCCCAGTAGTTCACCTTGGGGAGCCCCGGTATTTTTTGCGAAGAAGAAGGATGGTTCATTGCAACTCTGTGTAGATTATCGTGGGCTCAACAAAGTCACCATCAAGAACCAATACCCGCTTCCCCGTATTGATGACTTGTTCGATCAGTTGCAGGGTGCACAGTATTTTTCCAAGATAGACTTGCATTCTGGTTACCATCAGATTTGGGTCCGAGAGGAGGACATTCCGAAGACGGCTTTCCGGACACGTTATGGTCACTTCGAGTTCCTGGTCATGTCATTTGGACTGACCAATGCTTCCGCTATATTCATGCAGCTGATGAATGAGGTTTTTCGGCCGTTCCTTGATCAGTTCGTGGTGGTATTCATTGATGATTTCTTGTATATTCGAGGACTCGAGAAGACCATGTTGAGCACCTGCGAATTGTGCTTAAGACCCTCCATGCCCACCAGCTGTATGCAAAGCTAGAGAAGTGCGAGTTTTGGCAGGAGGAGATGAAGTTCCTCGGTCACGTGGTGACGAGGGAGGGTGTCGCTGTGGACCCCTCGAAGGTTGATGCCGTGCGTCGGTGGGGCCAGCCCACGAACGCATCTGAGATTCGCAGCTTCCTTGGTCTAGCAGGATATTACCGGCGGTTTATCGAGAGTTTCTCCTGTATTGCAGCACCGCTGACCTGGTTGACGTGGAAGGGCGTTGAGTTCATCTGGAGTGACGCTTGCGAGAAGGCATTTACAGAGTTGAAGGACCGCCTCACGTCCGCTCCTGTTCTCACTAATCCTGATGGGAGTGAGGGTTTTGTTGTTTTTACTGATGCCTCTAGAGTTGGCTTGGGTGTTGTACTGATGCAGCATGGGAAGCCAGTGGCGTATGCCTCGCGCCAGCTCAAGGTCCATGAGCTGAACTACCTCACTCATGATTTGGAGCTCGCAGCAGTCGTCTTCGCATTGAAGGTGTGGAGGCATTATCTATATGGGGCTAGGTTCGAGCTCTTCTCGGATCATAAGAGCTTGAAGTATCTATTTTCGCAGTCCGAGTTGAACCTGCGACAGAGGCGATGGATGGAGTTGCTGAAAGACTATGATTTTGACCTTCAGTACCACCCGGGCAAGGCAAATGTGGTGGCGGACTCAGCCGCCAGCCACGAGGCCTGGTGGCACAGATGATGGTGCGTGAGTGGCAGATGCTTGAGGATGTATCAGAGTTTGACTTTGAGTTCGGTCTGCAGTCTTCCATTGTTCAACTTTCGAGCTTGTCGATTCAACCCTCCTTAGTGGCCAAGGTGATCAAGGCTCAACAGACGGACGAGTCACTTCAGGAGTACCGAGAAGAGGCCGTATCCGTGGAGCAGTCAGACTGGCAGATTAGTTCCGATGGTGGATTACGCTTCAGAGGCCGATTGTGTGTCCCGGACGTTCCAGAGTTGCGTCGGGATCTGATGACCGAGGCACACCGATCGAGACTTACTATCCACCCGGGCTCCACGAAGATGTATCGTGATATGAGGAGGTAGTACTTCTGGCAGGGGATGAAGTGCCAGATTGTGAGTTTTGTGGCCGAGTGTGACACATGCCAACGTGTCAAGGCCGATCATCAGAGACCCCCTGGTCCCTTGCAGCCGTTGAGCGTTCCAGAGTGGAAGTGGGAGCATGTATTGATGGACTTCATCGCAGATTTGCCGAGGACTCAGCGCGGTCACGATACCATCTGGGTTATCGTCGATCGTCTGATGAAGTCGGCTCATTTCATTCCAGTACGTGCTTCCTGGTCTATGGACCAGTTAGCGAAGATATTCATTGAGGAGATAGTGAGACTGCACGGCATCCCAGTTTCGATCGTTTCAGACCAAGACTCCAGATTTACGTCTCAGTTTTGGAGGAGTTTTCAACAGGCATTGGGGGTCACTTTACATCTCAGCACCGCTTATCATTCGTAGACAGATGGGCAGACCGAAAGGGTCAACCAGATCCTTGAGGATATGCTCAGGGCTTGTGTGATCGACTTTGCGGGCAGTTGGGACGAGCATATGCGCCTCGCCGAGTTCACATACAATAACAGCTATCAGGAAACTATCGGCATGGCTCCTTTTGAGGCACTTTATGGCAGACCATGTAGATCTGCTAGTTGTTGGATCGAGGTTGGAGAGCGTCGTCTCTTAGGTCCCAAGTTTGTGCTGTAGACGTCAGAGGTTATTGATGTTATCAGGAAGAGGATGCGCATAGCCCAGAGCCGGCAGAAGAGTTTTGCTGATCGTCGGCGTCGACCTCTCGAGTTCGCAGTCGGGGACATGGTGTATCTCAAGGTCTCGCCTATGAAGGGCGTGGTTCGCTTTGGTGTGAAGGGCAAGCTTGCCCCGAGATTCATCGGACCTTTTGAGATTACCGAGCGCGTGGGCGCTGTGGCCTATAGGCTTGCCTTACCTCCTGAGTTGTCTGCAATCCACGACATGTTTCATGTTTCTATGTTGCGGAGATGTGGGTCGGACACTATTCCTGTGATTGATTGGCAGCCACTTGAGGTTCGTGAGGATGCTTCTTATATTGAGCAGCCGATTCGTATCCTTGATCGGAAGGAGCAGGTCCTCAGGACCAAGGTCATTCCCTTGGTGAAGGTGCAATGGGGTCATCATTCAGAGGCCGAGGCGTCTTGGGAACACGAGGCCGAGATTAGAGAACGTTATCCCCATTTGTTTGATGATTGATTGATATATGATTGTTTGTATTGCCTTCCTTATATGATGATTGCTATATGATGGTGGTGTTTTGTCTTTTATTTTGTCTAAGATTGTTTAATTTCGAGGACGAAATTTCTTTGTTGGTGGAGAGGGTTGTGAGACCCGACCCGAGTTCGCATGTGTGCATGTGTGTGTGTGAGTATGCATTCCGTCCATCTTGATCCCGCGGTCCTACCGGTCGAATCCCGGTGACCTGTGACCCTTGGATAGTATTTGCGGTCATCCGTGAGCCTAGTCATGAAGACCCGACTCGGATCGAGTTGAGACCTATACCATTGTGACCGCATCGTCGCCGCGGTTCCAACAGCGCGTCTTGTGCATCCATCCAATGTGTAGATAGTAAGTTGGGTGCATTTCATTTTCTAAGCCCTTGATCATGATCATGCGGCCCACCTAGGGGTGGTGTGCATGGATTTCTAGGTAGGTCCCATCTCTTGGAACTATTTCCAACACACACTACACTATTTCCAACACACACTACACACACACACTACCTAGGCCCTATCCCTACACCACCCATCTCTAAAACACCACCCACTAACCTAAAAAGTCTACTAACCCTACAACATTGTTTCTAACTCCCTATTACCATGATTTCTCTTCTCTATCGTAGGTAAGAAACTCATGATTACTTAGCTTAAAAGAGATTTTTCTCTCTTTCCTTCTCATTTCTCTTTCTCTTCTCTTCTTCCCTAGCAACATTCCTCCAAAAATTTCCAAATTCTCCAGCCCCTTCTCCTCCTTTTTCCTCTTAATCCATCCATTAAAAACCCATCTCATCTATCTATCTTGGTTCCTTGGAGCATTTGGAGCTTGGTGATCCAAGTTTTGGTGAAGATATTTAGGTGAGTACTTCTTTATTCCATGCAATATCCCTTCCATAGTGTAGATCTTCTTCTTCTTTCATTCGGAAAGTGTAGGACCACCAATCAATGGTGGAGATCCTACACAATTCCTTGGATGTGGCCAAATGGTCCATCTTATGCATGCATGTCCCATGCATGGGGTTTCCTCTTGATGGACCCCATCATGGAGGGTTCTCCACATTCCATAACTTGATGGGTCATCTAGACCCTTGCATCATGGTTGAGATGGTATCTCATCGATTCATCTCAAGTGTAGATCATACATAATGAAGATCCATGGTGAAATATAGATGGAAATGCAATGTATGGGTGTGATTGTGTTGGGGAAGGCTCAATAGTGACGGAGCCTTCTCCCAATGGCCAAAATATTTTTATTTCTCTTCTTCTACCTTTCCTATGATTGCTGATGATGTGTGTGGTCCACTTGGTGGGCTTGGACAGTCCAGAAAAGTCCAGCTAGGGTGGGACATCCATACCCACCTACACTATGGTTGGGTGTCCCATTTGCTGACCTTTATTGATGCATGCAAGTGTGGTAACCTTGGGATTTGTTTTGGACATTTGTGGGGCCCACTAGGGAGGGCCATAGCACCTAGTTCTTGGGGTATTTCCCCTTTTTATTTAGCTTATATAATTAATTTTATCCAAGTACATGTTGCTGTACAGAATTTTCTGGACAGTTTCTGGTTGATTTTGGACCAGATTTTGGGACTGTTTGGGGGACTATTCATAACCACCAAATATACTTTTCTAAAAGGTGGGGATCTCATCTTGATGTCTCCCAAATTTCAGCCCAATCTGACATTCATAGGGGTCCCAAAGGTATGGTCCAAGTGAGGTGGACAGTCTGGATTTTCTGCACTGTTCCAGCAGCAATCCACCCTGGACAGGTTAGAATTCCAAAATTTATTAAAATAGTTTTGGACATGAAAAAATTATAAAAATTTACATAAATGTGGACAACCCATGGTGGGACCCACCTACAAAATTTTGAGGCCAATGGACACCTGTACACACCATAGTGATGGCTGGACCGGCCCATTATAACATGGCGTCTAGATCAGTCCGATTTTCAGGACAGATGGATTTCTTTAAATAAATTAAAATATTTATACATGTCCAAAAATTCTAAAATTTTGTGGGGGTGTGTTCCACCTATGGTAGTATTACTCTGTAAAATTGCAGCTCTAACGGACTTCATTTGGGCGTCCAAAAGAATGGGCAAAAATAGTTGGACTGCTAGATTTTCTGTTGTACAGTCCAGCAATATGACTTAATAAAACCATAATTCAAAAATATTTTCTCTGATGGTGGGCCACCTTTTTGGGTTACCTCTCATTATATGCATGATGAGGGACCTTGGCCCTCAATTTCCAGAGTTTTAGAGGCCCTGGACCCACTTCAATGGATAGCCCAAATTTAAGACAGCAACATGTTATAATTATGCTTGGCCTTTGGGCTGAAATTTTGAGGAGTGAGGCCCACCACATTGTGAAGATCTTAGAGAGAATAATTTATACCTTTGGTTCCTTAAATGTTGGGTTTAATAAATACACTTTTGAGGCCCACCACAGTTGAATTTAATTGGGTCCATGAATGTAGCTGGTTGTTGAACTCTTTAGGCCCAATTGAGCTGGGACTTTTCAGATAGGCCCATTGAACTCATGGGCCATTTTTACCATAATATTGTGTTGGGTTAGTGGGCTGGATTACACAAGTAGATGGGCCCTTAGTTGCCCACGAAATCAACTTTAATACTTGGGCCGGGTTGTAGCCCAACTTACTTGACTAAGAGCATGACATTTGCCCATGTGTTTTGACCAATGGGTTGCCCACTAGGCCACCACAATATATGAGATTAGTGGCCTTTATGTTGGGCCCTAACCTTTCCCCTATGGGCCCATAGTGGTATATATGGGTTGGGCTATGTGTGTTTCCCTTGGACCCATGTTGTAGATAGGCCTTGGGCCGCCTTTCTGAAGCCCAACATGAGTATTTGTGATATGATTATGGCTGCCCGTTTCTTATTTCTGATATTGCGTGGGCCTTGGGCCTTGATCCATGATCAATTAGAGATGGGCTAACTCTTAGGGACCAATTGTGGTTGGATGTCCACATTGGTGGCCTTAAGGTAGGCCCATGGGCTTCTATAGGTGGTTAAAGGTCCACCATAGACCCTTGTTAGGCCCGTTTCATCTATTTAGGCCTATACCATTAGTCTCGTGGTCCTTAGTATAGGTCCTTAGTCTCGTGGGCTACCCCAGGTGTATGGGCCCCCACTAGAGGTTGTATTCCTTATGAGGAATTGGTTAAGTACCTAGACCCTTCATTGTTAAGTAGAGAGTTCATCTTCACCTCATCGGCACCCCTATTCATCTACATAGCCCACTCCCGTACGCATCATATGCATGATTGGTTGAGGTATGATTGGCCATGGCTGTGTCATTGTGTAGGACATGTTGCTATCTCCTCAAGAGATGGATACTTGGAATTGATGCATATGTGATTGTATGATTCATGCATCTGGCATTGCATATCTTGTGGATATCCGCCCTTACTTCATCAGGGCCTTGCCTCCACAGGGGTATTCGTGGATGGCCGTATGTGTAGACACCGAAAATATTAGTTAAGCATACCGGGTGCATAGGATGCCCATGGGTAAAATTTCTAAAACTTCCATGGTACCAAGGATCTGCTCCAACGCCGTGACCGGGTGGAATATATGAGCGCACGAGGGCCTTATACCGTTAGGCCGCGGCTCCCACTGTCTTGTAGTCGGTTGGATAGGGGTGTGGCCTTACCTGCCTGGTGTGAGGAGGCATTGCTAGGCTGAGTCTGACCAGCTCGTAAATGGGTCCGCTACCTTCAGGCCTTGTTGGTGATTGGTTGTCCACAGGAGGGTAGTGAGGTCTCTTACGCTCGTTTGACTGTGCGGGGTCTGCAGAGCGGCAGTCATTCAGCAGTGTAATGGACCCCGATGATTTCCTTATGATTAGAAATGTACTTGACTTATGGTTTGGATATGAGCACTGACATTGCTTGCATCACATTAGCATTGGCTGTACAAGCCCCCCCTTCATACGTTGCCTTGGTATGACACCCATTATTTATTACATCGCATTCATGTGAAGCCTTGGTAGGACTAGTGATATGTTCATTGATCATGCTTCTCTCCTTATACCTCCCGCTATTCTTCTGTGCACCATTGTCACACACTTACACCACCCTCTAAGCTTCTATAAGCTTATGCACGATTGATGCGTGCAGGAGACTCTAGGTAGGCGTCGTAGCAGCAGAGCGTGGAGTAGAGTTGAGCAGTGAGGACTCCAGTTTTGCTGATTTCTCTCTCTTTTCCTTTTATTCTCATGTATGTCCTTTTGGACCTTTTGGATGATTGTAAAAGTTCAAATTTTTAGTGGATTTTGCGATGTGTGCCTTTGTTATTCTCAGATATACTTGTTGTGATCTTGGGTATGCTCGTATTGAAAATGATTATACTGTTATGAAAGTCCTCCTTGTAGGATCCCAGGATCGGAACCTACCTTAGGAGCCGAGAATGGGGTACTACGGAGGCTGTTGCAGCCAAAACCGGCCATCGGGTTCCTTATAAGTCCGGTTACCGAGTCTGGGGCGTGACATAGGGTCTGCAAAACCTATTGGTTGTTTAACATACACTTCTTCATGCAGATCACCATTTAAAAAGGCACTCTTCACATCCATTTGATAAATTTTGAATTTTCTAAAGCAAGCAATAGATATGAATTGTCTGATTGACTCAAGACGAGCTACTGGGGCAAAGGTTTCATCATAATCAATACCTTCAATTTGAGTGTACCTTTGTACAACTAGTCTAGCCTTGTTTCGAATTATATTACCAAGTTCATCAGACTTATTTTTGAAAATTCACTTAGTTTCTATAATGTGCTTATCTTTATGCCTAGGAACAAGATACCAAACATCATTTCTCACAAATTGATTAAATTCTTCTTGCATTGCTACTATCCAGTTTTCATCAGTAAGAGCTTTTTTTACGTTAACCGGTTCTATCTGAGATGTGAAGCAACATAATTACATATGTCTTCTAGTTGTCTACGAGTGCGCACACCAGTGAGAGGGTTTCCAAGAATTTGAGTGGTTGGATGATCTTTAACAGTCCTCAGATCAGAGTTAGATTGATTTGATGAAGTATCTGGTTTGTTAATTAAAAGAACTTCATCACTATCTGAACTTGAGGCAGGTGTAATTAAGTGATCATCATTGATCACATTAATGGACTCTTGAATAGCACCGGTCCTCTTATTCAGTTCTCGATATGCATGACTGTTCAAAGAATATCCTCAAAAGATCCCTTCATCACTTTTAGTGTTAAAATTTTCCCAATTTTCATGGTAACGTAAAATATAACACTTGCTGCCAAAAACTTGAAAGTATTTGACAGTAGGCTTCTTATCGAACCATAGTTCATAAGCAGTTTTATTATTTGACTTACTTGTATAAACTCAGTTGATTGTATAACAGGCAATATTAACGGCTTTGTCCTAAAGATTTTTAGGGAGCTTCATACTATTCAACATTACATTTGCCATTTCTTGAAGCACTCTATTTTTTCTTTCAACAATTTCATTTTGTTGTGGTGTTTTAGGTGTAGAGAATTCATGTGATATTCTCTGATTGCAATAGAATTTCTCAAAATGCTATTCTCGAACTTAGATCCATGATCATTACGGATTTTACTGACTTGAGAACCTTTTTCAGCTTGAATTCGTTTGAGAATCCTTTTTACTTCATCAAGTGTTTCTGTTTTATCTCTTAAGAAGGCTACCCAAATGAATCTGGTATAATCATCCACGGCTACCAGTATATACTTTTTGCCACATCGACTCTCTGTCCTGGTTGGTCCTATAAGATCCATATGGAGAAGCTCGAGTGGTTTTGATGTGGCATTGGAGTTCACCTTTTTGTGAGCACTCTTGTTTGCTTGCCAATCTGGTATTCGCCACATATTTTGTCTACTTTTTGTAGTTTAGGTAGACCTCTTATTAGTTCTCTTTTACTCAATTTATATAGATTATGATAGTGTACATGTCCAAGACGTTTGTGCCACAACTCAGTCTCGTCAGTATGGACCATGTGACACAGTTGATTAGATGAGCTAGAATCACTTACGATATAGCAGTTTTCAGAAGTTCTACGACCAGTTAGTATTACTGAACCATTTTTGTGTAAAATTTCATACCCTAGGTTAGAAAATTGAACACTATGATTTTTATCGCATATTTGAGAAATTCTTAACAAGTTATGCTTTAAACCTTCAACGTATAAAACATCCTCAAATAAGGGAAGGTTAGAAAGTTAAACCATACCTTGGCCAATAATCCTGCAGTTGCTACCATCACCAAATGTGACTGAACCATTAGTCATGTCTTTAAGAGTGGTGAACAGACCTTTGTCACTAGTCATTTGCCTGGAGCATCCACTATCTAGGTTCCACTTTGAATGGCTTGAAACTTTAAAAGCCGTGTGGGCAACCAAGCAAGTAACCTTAGGAACCCATTTCATAACTGTTCTAGGTTTAGGAGTATAGTTGGTCTTCTTATGTTTCTAGTTGTTGTAAGAATGACCCACTAAGTTAGATTTTAAGAGCTCCTTAAGCAAATCAACTATTTCTTCAGCTAAAGGGTTTCGGTTCTGATTTTTATAGTTGATATGGTTACTTTTAGGTTTAAAAGGTTGAAACGTTTTGGTATTTTTAGAAAAATTTTGATTAGAAATTTTTTCTTTTGAGTTTGACGACTCTCCTTTTACAAACTTAGGAAGAGTATTCTTCTGTTTAGAAGGAGCCCTTTTATTGTAGCCCAAACCGGATCGGTCGCCACATTTTCTTAATCTAGACAAAAGTTTTACTAATTTTAGATCACCTTGGGCATACCTCCATGTATCCTTTAAACTCAAAAGTGAAGAGATTTTAAGTTTAAGTTTTTCATTTTCAGATTTCAGATTTTCAATTTGGGAGGTTTTGAATTCTAAATCACATTTACATTTTTCAAAACAATCTGCAGTATGAGTTTTTTCTAAAATAAGAGAATCAAAATTTTCTTTAAGTTTTGAAAACCTTTCTTTTTGAAGCTTTAGTTTTACCACAATCTTACAACTTTCCTTGTATAGGGCATTGTAAGCATCTTGAAGATCTTCTTCATTTTCATGATCACTATTGATATTTTCTTCACTAGTAGAACCATCATGATCTGAAAAAGTGAACTTGGCTAGAGTCATAAGAGCTTTAACTTCATTGCTCGACTCGGTTTCAGAATCTTCTGATTCAGAAGAGGCTTTAGTGCCAGAAGATTCATCCCAAGTAGCTAACATTCCTTTCTTTTTAGGTTTGTCCTTTTTAGGACACTTATTTGCTAAATTCCCATATTCTTGGCAGTTGTAACATTGACTATCTTTTAAAGATTTCCAAGCTTTAGATTTAGATTTAGATCTTTTCTTATCATTTGATTTTTGAAAGTCAACCTTCTTTTTACTTTTGAAAATTTTATAAAACTTTTTCGCTAAAAGGGCCATATCATCTTTAGAACTTTTAAAATCAGAATTTTCTTGAGAAATATATTTAGAAGATTTAAGGGCAATAGATTTACTTTTAGGAGCTTTAAAATTTAACTCATAGGTTTGTAACGACCCAACTAGTTCTTCTACCCTCATATTGTTCATATTACGAAGTTCCTAGATCGCAGTAACCTTTGAGTTGAACCGTTCAGGTAATGAGCATAGTATCTTTGCACACACTTTACTTTCTAGGATTTTATCACCAAGACCCCACATAGAGTTCACAATGTCATTTAATCTTGTATAAAAGTCCATAAAGATTTCAATTTCCTCCATATGTATTTCCTCAAATTTGGTTATGAGGAGTTGGTCTTTAGATTTTTTGACAATTGATGTTCCCTCGTGTGTCATCTCTAAAATATCTCAAGCTTGCTTTGTAGTATCACAGGATATAATTCTTTTGAATTCATCAGTTGATAGTGCGCAAGTGATTGCATTTAGTGCTTTTGCATTGGCATTACTCTCACTTTTCTGAAGTGTGGTCCAAGAAAAATAAGGTGAGACTTTTATTGATTTAGATCCATCAATACCAGTTACTTCAATGGTAGGAGGGGTCCATTCAGTCACTGTGGCTTGCCACACGCTCTCATCCATGTACTTAAGGAAAATTCTCATCCTGGCTTTCCAATAGGCATAATCGGAGCCATCAAATGGTGGAGGCCTAGAACTGGAAGGCTATCAAAATTTGACATTTAATAAATTACTTAGATTGATTAGCTTAGGAAATAAATTCAAAAATATAACAATTCAAACGAACTATTAGGCTCTAATAACACTTGAAAATGCCTAGCTAAATGTCTTAGAGGGGGGGGGGGGGGGGGGGTGTGTTGAATAGGACTATGCCAAATTTAAAATAATAACAACAGAATTAAATAATAAGATAGCTAAGAAAAAAAAAGATATCAATCCACAATTCAGAATGTAAAGCAATCACAAATTTTAGTTGTTCTAAGGACAACCTTTCACCATAAAAACTAAGGGTTTATGATAGGACAACCTTACTGGAACAATTAGAGAATTAAAAGCTAAAACTAAAAGGAAATAAAGGAAATAGTAAGAAATAAATTCTAAACTATTACAACACTCCACACAGTGCTTGAAATGTAAATATTACAACATTCACATCCACACATACATCCCACAACTTTGAATGATAAAAGATAGGAAAAATAAATCACACATCGACAAAACACAAGGAGTTATAGTGGTTCGCTTGTGTGTACACCAACTGTTAAACAATAGCCACACAGCTTGCTACTCCACTCATAATATCCTCACACAGGGGATATCAGCGTTCACTATGAAAATAGGTTTCACAGGTTCACCTAAAACCTTCATAATTTTGTCTTTCAAATGGGCTTACATAATTCCAAAAACCCCACTTCTGAGTTTTCTGGCTCTCCTTAGATAACCAACAAATTGAGATTTTTCTTGCTTAAACTCAAATAAAACCAAAAGAAGAAAATTTACAATAAAGTAAAATACTTGGATTTCTCTTTTTGTTGTAGCCCAGAAGAACCAATCGGAGTAAAAGTTCGAATATATAAGTTCAATGTCTAATACTCACTTTGAAATAGTTCTAAGTTCTAATTGATTTTAAATTAAATCCAATTAGGGCTAGCTCTATTTGATTTTGATTCCAAGAAGAAGGAATACAACAATTCTTCTTTTCAAATCAGATTGGAATATAGAAACAAAATCAAATCAATAAAGCTAACAAAAGAGAATTTTAAATATGCACGAAGTAGCTTAAAATGAATACAAACTTATCTCAGAGTGAAGCCTTGATTTTACTTGAATTAGATATGAAACTCTGAAATTCGTGTTCTATTTATAATTGCAGAAATCGCATCTACGACTAATCTTGAGGACACTATGACTGGTCTTAGAAGAAACAAAAATTTGAAATTTTAAGCGTGATCAGATAAAACCGTTCCATGACTGGTCATAGGCTGTTCACGACTGGTCGTGACAAATCCACGACTGGTCGTGACAAACCCACGACTGGTCGTGTGACACCAGGTTTAGTCGTTGTAGATTGAGTTATAAGTCCACGACTCATCCTGGATCGAGTCGTCACTGTTCCTACGACCAGTCGAGTAGACTCCACGACTGGTCGTGCCTCAACCAAATAATTCTGAAAATTTGCAACAAACCTGTGACAAGTCTTGAAATTTCTTAAACTGGTCGAGCTAGTTCTAGGACTAATCGAACAAGGTCCAGGACTATTCTTAGAACAGACTAAATAAATATAAAAAGATTTATCTTAAATTATGTATACAAAATGACCTACCCTAAGGTCAATCTAAGGTCATTCATACCTTAAATGTGAAGTATGGACATTGACACTTCATTTCTTCAGATGATCGTTGACAATTGAAGATTGAGAAGCTTGAGATCTCTATACTTGATGTAGCATTGAACTTGAGATCTTCTAGAGCTTGAGTTATACTTCATCTTGAGTTGTACACTAACTTGAGTCTTTGAACAAGATCACTTCTTCCGTTGTAGCTTGTACTTGTATTTCTTGAAATGGTTTGAACTAGTTCTTCGTTCTTAACTTGAAGTAAAGTGTTTAGAGAGGTGATGCAATGTCTTGAACCCATATGCAATGTCTTGAACATATATACCAATGAGCTACACGAGACATAGATTGAGGTTTTGGCGCCACAAATTTGACAACTAAAGGAGCATAAAACCATAGCACTTACAATCTCCCCCTTTGTCAAATTTGTGACAAAACACACTCCAATCAAAATAAGAGAAGCATTACATTGTCAATAAGGAATCATGCATTAATCATATATAAGAGAAGCAGTTACAGCCTGGTTAAAGAATCATGCACCAGTTGTCATTAACTAGCACAAATTCTTCCTTACTAACTCTCCCTGAGTAGCACACATATATTCAGTCCATATTATCCATAATCAATAGCAATATATCAATCCATATGCTACTACCACAGTCCATATTATCCATAATAATAGCAATATATCAATTCATATGTAAAACCAAATAAATTCTCCCCCGTTTTGTCATAATATGATAAAGGAAGAAAAATGGAAAAGGATAATAAACAGGAGTAATAAATAGATTAACTAGTCAAGAAATAAGTAAATTAAAGTCCACAAGCCATTAACTAATTTAAACAAAAGTCAGTTAACCAAATAAACTTCACAAGCCAACAAAAGTAGAAGTAAAGTTATTACAGACCAAGAGTAAAACACTTAATCAAATCCTGAAGAAGGAGCGGGTATGGTAGGATTAAGTTGATGAAGGCCCTTGTTTAAGCGCCTAAGATACTTGTGCATATATTTAAACTGTAAATCATGGGCAACATTCATATTCTCTACCTTTTCCTCTAGAGCATGAAGACGAGCATCAAATCAGATAGCTCATAGTCTGGATCATTTCCAGAGTCTGATTCAATTTCATCAAAAATATCATCCATATTAATATCATCAGGAGGAAGATCGCCAGCCTCTTCTTCATCCACAGCCTCAGCTCTAGCACCACCCACATCCACTTGGCCAGGAGCCAATTCCAATTTCATCTTGTTTATATTAGAGTTGTTAAAAATATGATGATGAATAAGATATGCAAATAGAATATCATTATGACCTATATGGAGACGAAGCTGAATGATGAAGGCATACAGACATTAGTACCATAGATGACAGAGTGCAAAACCTGAACCATAAAGGTAGTTAGTTCTGTTTTATTACCAGAACGCAGATACATATTTGAAATAATGATTTTGTGGAGAACCCTGCATCTGGGTAACAAATACTTTGAGGGGAGCGCATTCCCTTTATGAGTCCATTGCACATCCATATTGCATAGTGTTCTAGTGAGCATGCATTTTTTTGATTCTGAGGGTTTCTCTGCTAAATTATGAATAGGAATACCCTCATCATTAACTGGTATGTTTATTAGAGCTGAAATCAAATGACGGTTAATATCAAATGGACCTTCTCTAGCATCAATTTTAAATGTTAAATTCTCAGTTGAAAAGTCAAAGATGCATGCAAACATGGCCTGAGCAATAGACTGGTATGTAGGCCCACCCCAATGTAATATGTTAGCCCATCCTACAGCTTGTAGTAGGGGAAGGATGCCAAAATGAACAATATGGTTAAGATCAATAGGTCTTTCAACAATGACATTCCGCATACGCAAATCCTGCACATGTTAGAGATCATCTTTGAGTGACCGAAGATGGTGTCGAGTGATAGGAGTTGATCTAGAAGATGATGGACTACGGGAAGTTTTCTTTTTACCGCTAGCATCCATTTGTAATAGAAGATTTAAAGAAACAAGTAGCTTTAAAAGATGTGAAGTGGGGTTTTGTTAGATCAGATTTTTCAAAAGAAAACTCCAAAATCACAATGAATGACAAAAAAGATTACTCCAAGAGTGAAAATGAAGTAATATTGACTAGAATCTACAAGAAAAATACAAATGACGCACTAACCTTGAAGATCTAGGAAGGTGGG